>NW_009646271.1:19155-23215 GCF_000708025.1 Charadrius vociferus | reverse complement strand
ATTGATAAACTCATGAGTGAAAATGAGAGATTAGGAAACCGAAATGTTCAACTTGGGAGTGAAAACTTCCAACTTAAAATGTTATTAGAAAGAGTGACTGGGCTCTTAGATAAAATGCAGCCCTCAGCCCAAGTCCAGCAAATTCGTAAATTAATATGTTGTCCAAATTCCAAAACCTGGACTGGAGATTTCTGTTCTAACAGTGATGATGATGAGGAAGATGAAGTCGAAGAGACTTTGTTTTAATTACAAATCCCAAATCTTTCCTCTACGACCGCTGATAAAAACTGAACAGGCAGTCGATGATGGTGGTGAAACCCACACCACTGTGCGTGCTATTCCATGGACACCAACAGAGTTAGCAAAATTAAGGGAGAAATACTCAAGGCGACCAGGAGAGTCGGCTGTTGAGTATGTGTGGCGAGTTTTTTCTGAAGGAGGGGGTGGAATTATGTTGAGTGAAGAAGAAGCAGGAGACTCTTGGGGACCAGGAGTGTTTCTAACCACTATGCCTGGAGATCATAATTATTCCCTAACTGCTCAAGCAGCATATTGGGCAGGTGGTATGGATCCCCGAGAGAGGGGGAAACCATTAGAGATTAGATCTATGGGCTACTCTGATCTGTCTGCAGCAATAAGGAAAGCAGCTTGTCTGCAAGACATGTATGACAGAGAAGACCTTCGGAAATCCCCAATGTTAGCCCCTATTGACCCCGACTGACTAGCTCCCCTCATCCGTGGTCTTCCTGATTGCCTGAAACCATTTCTTGTCAGTGCTCAAGATTGCATACAAGATGTTCAGGACAATCGTAGGCGAGCTCGGCATCACTACATACCCACCTGGAGTTAATATGCACAAGAAATAGACCAATACGGACGCCGAATGGGCTGGGTTAGCCTAACTAGTGGAAAATCTTCTGATCACCCCCGAAAGGTTCACCAAGTCCAAACTCATGCTCAAAACCCTAAATCAGATAGGAGGTTCAAGCCTGATAAAGGTCGAAACGAGTTGTGGCGTAAAGCCCTAGACCTGGGGGTACCCCGACAATTTTTGCAAGGTGTCTCTACAGATAATCTCTGTATACTAGTCCAATCTCTAACTAGAAAGAATAATTCATCTGGGGGGAAAAGTCTAACCAGAGAGTCCCCAACCAGTGAGGAAATTGTGCCTTCTGCACCAGAGCACATCTTAATTGAGTTGTCAGAATCCCAGCCACAAAACTCCTATCCCCGGGGAGGGCAGTGAGCCACCTTGCCCGGCGGGTACTAGCGATTCAATGGCTCTCTCATAAAGACTCCGAACCTGTTATTGTCATTCCTGTTGGACCCCGAAAAATGTCAGTAAACTTTATCATTGATACCGGAGCCCAAATGTCTGCAATCGCTAATGAAACAGCACAACTTCTGGGTATAAATCCCACCTGATGCAGAGTCAACTTCACAGGAATTGATGGTGTAGTAAAAACATGCCCCACTGCAAAAATTAACCTCTGGTTGCCAGGGGAACAGCGATTAACTAAAACAGAAGTGCTAGTGGGAGCCTCCCATACTAATCTCCTGGGATTTGATGTGCTGCGTGGGAGGATGTGGAAATTCCCAGACGGAACAGTGTGGAGTTTTGCAGGACATGAAAAAGAATCAGACAGAGTGAGACTGAGTCTATTAGAAACTTCAATACCTTTACCTCCCTCCAAAATCACCAATGTTCGGCAATATCCACTGCCTGCAGCTGCACTTGCAGGAGTTGACGGGGTAGTATCAGAATTGGAAAAAAGAGGCATCATTAAAAGGGCTCATTCGCCTCATGATTCACCGGTGCGGCCAGTAAAAAAAACAACCGAACAACTGAACTCTGTTCAGTATTTATGTGAGATGAAACTTGGAGATAACAGTACACTGCAGCACTTAGACATCCATTGACAAACACAGTTAAGCTCTCTTCTTCTATGTGTATCCAGTGCTTCCTCCTCTGTTTTCTCCTCACATGTCTCTTCATATATCTCCTTTTTGTGTGTCCTGCCCCTGGTAGCTACTACTCTTTCTTAAAAATGTTTGAGTAGAGGCACCATATGCTCCTTTGACTGGTTCAAGTTTTGTTTTGCAGTGGGTTGTTTTCATCAGTTTCAGAGCCATCTGGAACCAGTTGTGACTGGCACAGGGCAGTTCATAGCCTTCTCCCACAGAGGTAACCCATGCAGCCTTCTGCTACTAAAACCCTGTAATTTATGCCCAATATACCAATACCAAAATCTCCACTTTTATACACTGATTATTACATATTCAAACAATTGATATATATTCATTGTTATTTTCTTTAATGATTGGTTGATATTTCTTTGCTTCCTATGTAAATTAGTGCACAAACTCTGTCTTCTTCTTCCATTGTTCAACATGTAAATGCTTAGATAAATAAAGATTAGGTTTTGTGATTGTTCCTGTGTCCTGCCTGTGTCAGTTCACACATTAAGCAAACCCACAGAAACGGGAGCACTGCTCCCCAGAACATGATCAGTCGGTGATCCTTTACGCAGAGCAAAACTACAGAAATGTGGGTCACCAACAGCTACTGGGTTAGGGAAATGCCCCTGCAGTGGCTATGATGGTGCTGGGAAGCTGAAGCAGACAGGATACAGCTTTTGGCTTGGGAGACCGGAGCTATGAGGAGTTTGGGCCCCATGCTGCTTTAAGCACTTTCCTGCACAACAGAGATGGGCTAGAGCTATAACAAAGGTGGCGTTGTGGGCAAAACCGTTTCACCTCATGGAATTTGACGTAATTTAATTTAGTACCAATTAGCATAAACTTTTAATTTCTGATTTGGGTATTGAGAAAAAAAATGAAGAAGATAAACAATTAAAGAAAAACTTAGAAGAAACACATATTGTTTGAATATGTAATAATCATTGTATAAAAGTGGAGATTTTTGTAACTAAGGTGTGCTCCCGTTTTGGGATGAGCACCCCATTTCTGTGCATTAATGGAATAAGCTTGGAAATACCTCCACTCTGTGTGGTATTGGCTTGCACATCAGGTAAAGAACTCAGATTTGGGACAACAGTTTCTGGCACCCCAGATGAGACTGCGCTGACAGCCTTGCCCAGTTCGTCTTGCTGCATCCAACAGGAAGAAGAGGACCAAGTGGACTTCGGCGTGCACCGACCTGTTGATTGGGGGCTCCATCAGCTTCTCTCCTGCAGTCAGGCAGGGAGCGACACAACAGTGCAATGCTACTGAAAAGAGGTATTTTGAGATAAGGAAAAGATGGGGGAACTCACCAAGAAGCAGTGAGCATTTTGGCCTGCATAAGATGTATCAAGGGAGATACGCAGCAGAAGATGAAGGGAGACGTCCCTCATAGAATAATGTTTCTAAAGCAGAGGTTAGAGTCCCCTTTGGGGGGTAGAGTTCCCCTTGGGTTTTTAGTAAACGCTGAATAAGGGAATTCTTTTTCGGTACTGACATGGGCGCTACTGCTTCTCAGGAGACATCCTCCTGTTCTCCCCTAGGATGCATCTTAAAGAATTGGAATAAATTTGGAGGGGACCCCATGACTAAAGATAAATTAAAGCAATATTGTAATCAATGGTGGCCACAATATCAATGGGAGGATGGTGAAAAATGGCCAGAAAATGGGTCTTTGAAATATAATACTATATTGCAATTAATGTTGTTTTGTTGCTGAACTGAAAAATGGGATGAAATACCTTATGTATATTTGGTTTTAGCTTTGAGAAATAACTGGGATGTTAGAAAGAAATGTGGTTTAGTGGATTCTAAGCATCAGGTGGGAATATATGTTTTGAATGTGTGCAATGGTTTCTTTCTTCCTGTGGTTGGTCGGCCCCGGCTGAGCAGCCAAACTCCCACCCAGCCGCTCCTTCCCTCCCTCCTCCTCAATGGGATAGAGGAGAGAATAGGAAGAACAGGAGCGAGAAAGCTCATGGGTCAAGATAAATACAGGAAGATCACTTACCAATTACCATTGCTGGCAAAACAGACTCACCTTGGGGAAAAATTAACTTAATTTATTGCCAATTAATATGTATATATTTAATTACTG
>NW_009646271.1:17939-19115 GCF_000708025.1 Charadrius vociferus | reverse complement strand
TAGGGAAAACACCTTTCCTCCCCCCCCTTTCCCAGGCTCAACTTCACTCCAGATTCTTCTGCTCCCTACCTTGTTATCACTGCAGGTCACACTCAGTCCCTTCAGTGAGGTAATAAGCAGTGCAAGGGGGTGTGTGTGAAAGTCAGTGCACAGTGGTTCCTCTCTGCTGCTCCTTCCTTCTCATACTTTTCCTCTGCTCCGGTGTGGGTTCTCCATGGGCTGCAGGGAATATCTACTCCCACACCATGGAGCACCTTCTCCTCCTCTGACCTTTCACCTGTCGTGAAGCTGGCTGGAACTGGCTGTGACTGGCACAGGGCAGTTCATGGCCTCCTCCCACACAGCTCACTCCTGTAGCCCCTCTCTCCTGAAACCCTGCCATTCATGCCCAATATAGGGTGGCTAGAAGCTTTCCCCACTCAGAAAGTGAATGCAAATAGCACCCTAGAAGGAAAAAATAAGCATATCTGTTGGTGCCATTGGATGCCACTTAAGCTAAGACTCAGATAATGGAAACCGTTTCAAAAACACAACCACTCGAGTCTAGAGAAAAGAAGATTGAGGGGGGATCTTATTAATACTTGTAAATACTTAAAGGGAGGGTGCCAGGGGGATAGGAGCAGTCTTTTTTCAGTGGTGCCCAGTGATAGGACAAGAGGTAACGGGCACAAACTTGAACATAGGAAGTTCCATCTTAACATGAGGAGGAACTTTACTTTGAGGGTAGTGGAGCACTGGAACAGGCTGCCCAGAGAGGTTGTGGAGTCTCCCACTCTGGAGGCATTCAAAACCCTCCTGGACGCTGTCCTGTGCAACCTGCTGTAGGTGACCCTGCTCTGGCGGGGGGGTTGGACCACATGATCTCCCTTCTAACCCTGACCATTCTGTGAGACATGTAAGGATGCATGTGAGAGAAGTGGAGAAGGCAAGTAGAAGGGGACATTGCTGGGGTCAACCCACCACAGTCACAAAAGTGCATTCCAGATGGGACTGGAAAAGATTGGAGATAACAACAGATTTGATTGAAGTGTACTAGACTAAACTAGCCATTATACCTGTTTATCTGAGCTGCTACTTGGCAGGCTATTTACTGTTGCTGCTCGTGAAGTACCACACAGCCACTCACGCAACTCCCACAGCCATGGCAAAAGAAATCGACAGGGCAAAACTCGTGGG
>NW_009646271.1:12921-17795 GCF_000708025.1 Charadrius vociferus | reverse complement strand
TATAGCCCGGGCATGGGTCACGTGGTATGGAATACCTGCCCCCTGCCGGCTCCTTGGGGAAATTAACCCCATCCCTCCTGGAACCAGGACAGTAAGCAAGCCCTGTAGCCAGCACAGAAACCTGCCAGTTAGCAGCTAAACAGCTATAACAGCTATAAATTCAGTCTAGCCCAATCAAATCTGTCATTATCTCGAACCCCTCTGGCCCCAAGTTGGGTGCCACAAAGGACAACAGTGTGTTAAACCCGCTGCTTAGTCAGCTAAGCACCACACAGCCACTCGCTCACTTTGCTGCCATTGGGGTGGGGGAGATAATCAGAAGGACAAAAGCAAGAAAACTTGT
The DNA here is from genome assembly GCF_000708025.1 of Charadrius vociferus. Taxonomy (NCBI): domain Eukaryota; kingdom Metazoa; phylum Chordata; class Aves; order Charadriiformes; family Charadriidae; genus Charadrius; species Charadrius vociferus. The sequence goes on along the minus strand of NW_009646271.1, from coordinate 17,452 downwards.
GGGTCAAGATAAAGGCAGTTTAATAGGTAAAGCGAAAGCTATGCACGCAAGCAAAGCAAAATAGGGAATTCATTCACTACTTCCCATCAGTCCAGTTCTAGGCTCCCCAGTACAAAAGAGACATGTACATACTGGAGAAAGTCCAGCGAAGGGCCACGAAGATGATTAATGGACTGGAGCATCTCTCCTATGAGGAAAGGCTGAGAGAGTTGGGGATGTTTAGCCTGGAGAAGAGAAGGCTCAGGGAGGATCTTATCAATGTGTTATAGTTGAAAGAACCGAATCCAAGTCCAAAATGGATTCATCAAGTATTTATTAAGGTAGGAAAGCAAAAGCAGTGCTGGGCGGCCGGGGAGTCGCAGCTCTGCCAAGGGCTCGCAAATTTACCCTTGCTAGAGCCCCCTTCTTATAGTCTCTTTAGTTCTGGGATGTCATGGTCTTCTCCGGTCTCTTCATAGGTTCAGTCCCTTGTTGCTAGGAGGAAGGCCATATTCTCCCTTCTCGGGGTAAGAAGTGACTCCCCCCTCTCCGTAGAGCCTGCTCGCTGTTTACCCACCATACCTACTTGCTTAACCTAAAATATTTCCTTATATGGCAAACAAGACCGTTTAATTAGCCGAATATTGCTTCTTCACTAACAGCTACACAATATGGGTCTATTCACACTGACATATTCTTATCGTTTATATAAAATACAGCTTGTGTTTCATTATAATGATGCATAATACATAAATCTTAACATTGCGATAAAGCTTTTCTTATTATACAAGCAATTATAATGTTTAACCTTGGCTTGAGGTAACCTTCGTCCAGATGGTCCTTGAGCAACTGGTTGGATCAGCAAATTATCCTGTTACTCATTACAAATGTATATAAATACCTGAAAGGAGGGTGTAAAGAAGACGGAGCCAGGCTCTTTTTCTGAGCACTGGAACAGGTTGCCCAGAGAGGCTGTGGAGTCTCCCTCCTTGGAGATATCCAAAAGCCATCTGGACATGTTCCTGGGCAACCTGCCCTAGGTGGCCCTGCTTGAGCAGGGGAGTTGGACCAAATGACCTCTAGAGGTCCCTTCCAACCTCAACCATTCTGTGATTCTGTGATAATCTTACATCCCTTCAAATGCTGGGAACCCCGAGCTGTGCAGCATCGAACGAACATTCAATTAGGGTGCAATATGCTGTGCAGATCCTGTCCATGGAAGGGTTACCCTATTTTGGTAGCTTGAGCTCTTATATGATTTCCTTACAAGAAAACAACTCTATTCACTATTTCTACCATCAAACAGAAGGGATGTCCACATGAGAACTTCTTGCTGCACTTTCAGATAAAGACAAGGACACACAGGTGGAGTAATCACCGTAACCAAGTGGGAGCTACCTGCAGGCTCCTCTGTTAAAATGAGCTGGCTCTGTTTGTCCTGCGGCCAAGAAATTTGTGCAGTACAATACAGGCCTGAAGGCCACGCTGTATGTGCAGCATAGTGCAGCACAGCACAGGCTTGGGCTTACTCAGGTTAACTGCTATGTGGATCACTCCTCAATGATTAATGGTCTTCCAGTCAGGATTGTTATAAGTTAGTCTCACAAAGTGAGGCGAGGAGACGGAGCCAATTAAATTTGAAGGATTTATTAGCAAGCGGCAGCAAGCAAAACAGCGCTGGGCGGCCCGGGAGTCTCACTCCGCCGACGGCGCGCACTTAGGTTACAAAAGTCTTTGGTTTTATACTCTTCTACTTCTGGTGTAGGCGTTTCTCTTAGTGGTGTACTCTGCGTCTGCGCGGTTTGTTGCTAGGGGGTCGTCCTTTTTCTTCCTTTGCTTTTTGGTGGTCGCAGGGATGAAGGCTCCATGTCTTCCTGAGCCTCCCAAGTCTTATCACAATTTATGATGTTAGCAGGACTTGACTGAGCCTCCCCCTTTCCTTTCCTCCCAAGCCTTTTCACAATTTATGATGTTAGCATAACTCGACCTTGCAGCTTGGCCTTGTTTGCTGAGCAGATGTTGGCTATCTTGCCCCATCCTGCCAAGCAGCTGCCTTTCATGAAACACTGTAACAATGAGAGTTTTTAGGTTTGGTGAACAAACAATACTGAGCTTGTCACAAGGATCACTACATTACACCCCTAGATCCACATAGAGCTGATTTTTTAAAAAGATATTCTAAGTTGCAGTTTATATCCGTAATCCTGGCTAAGGGCCAAACTCCCATACAGCTGCTCACACACTCTTCCTCCTCAATAGATCTAGAGGAGAAAATAGTATTGAAAAATGTCGTGGGTTGAGATAAAGACAAGGAGATCACTTACCAATTACCATCATGGGCAAAACAGATCCAACTTGGTGAAAATTAATTTAATTTATTGCCAATTACAATAGATTTTGTAGTGAGAAAAAAAGACAAAAATTAAAACAATACCTTCTTCCCCTCTTCCCAGGCTCAGCTTCACTCCAGACTCCTCTACTTCCCTGCCCCAGTATCATTGGGGGGGGTTACCATCAGTTCATAACAGTTCCTCTCTGCTGCTCCTTCCTCCTCACACTTTTCCACTGCTCCAGCATGGACTGGATTTCTTGTCAGGAAAATCTGCTGTAGTGTGGGTGCTCCATGGATTGTGGTCCTGTCAGGAAATATACAACTGCTCCGATGTGGGGTTCTCCATGGGCTGCAGGGGAATCTCTGCTCCGGTGCCATGGAGCCCCTCCTCTCCCTCCTTCTTCTCTGACCTTGATGTTTGTACTGCTGTTTCTCACTCTTTTTTTTTCCCTTTTCTCCTCTGTTTGTGCAGTGGTTTTAGCTGCTACTTAAATATGTTTTCATAGAGGTGCCACCAACTTCACTGATTGGCTCAGCTTTGGCCTGTGGTGGGTCCCTTGCAGAGCTGGCTGGACCTGGCTGTCTGTGGCACAGGGCAACACCTGGTCGCTTCTCACAGAGGCCACCCCTGCATCACCCCCCAGTACAAAACCTTGCCACGTAAAGCCAATAGATATATAAAAAATGGTTACTTTAAATATTACAAGAGTAATGACAACTAAAAAAAATATTGGTTGTGAGAATAAGTGCAGAATAGCAGTGATATTAGGGCTAGGACCACCAGATATGTCCCAACATTGGGCTCTACCTCTTGTCCCACGTCCTGTAAGCAATGGTGGTGCAAATTTCACCAGTCAGCTGCTTGTGTGATGTAGTAGACAAGGAGGAGCTTTGGTGCAACTGGAGTGCAGGGGTGCCCAGCATTTCATGTTTGTTGATACACAGTACGCAATGAAAGAAAGCAGTAGTGTGAGGTTCCATATAGTAGTTTTGAACGAGATAAAAAAAATAATATATTTTTTTAATGTACGACTTGGGAGGGGAGGGGTATCTTGAATTAGTTCTGCGTATTGACCACTATCGCCCCCGCCCCCCGGTTAGCTGGATTAAAAGTGGCAGCCTTCCACCACCTCTCTACCTTAACATATTTGGCTGATCCATCTGTGAACCAGGCACACTGTTGCTGCTAAGAGGTAAGGTGTTCATATGGTGGGGCTTCCTGAACCCAAGCAGGGGTTAACAGCACCAGACTAGCTTGAGTCACATCTGTCAATCCTATTCGGGCTATTTTTTCCTGCAAGGCACTGATTTTGTAGGGACCTGGTTTTGCCTAACTATACCATTCCCATTTTACAATGTTCAGTTGTTGTGCTCTCTGCAGATTAATTTCCCAGCCATGCACTCATAGTGTCCATGACACTCCCCTGTGTCTCCCCACCGACATCCTGCTCAGTAGGTGCAATCAGCAAAGTGTTACCAATGTAATGGGACAGCTCACGATTTGGGGACAGGCTGCACCCCCCAAGTGCTGAGTCACAGTCCCCAGACAAGGTGTGGGCCTATGCTGGTATCCCTGAGGCAGCACAGAAATGCACACTGCTGGCCTTCCCGGTAAAAGGCAGACTGTGACTCCCCAGCACTAGGCATGCTGAAGGAAGCATTCACCAAGTAGGTAACAGCAAGCTGGGCGCCCACCCCAGCCCCTGACCTCCCTTGCAAGGTGACACTATCAGGAGCCCCAGGAGGGGCAGCCGTGCTCAGAAGGTGGTAACCTTCAGTCCCACACCAGGAGCCAGACAGTTTCTTTATAAGCCAAACAGGGCTATTAAAAGGCAAATATGTCTGTCGGAGAACCCCTGCTTCACACTGCTGTTTAATAGTCTGAGAGGTGCCAGCATGCCCCTTGCATGTAAACTGCTGATTATATCAGCAAGCTTTTTGGCTACTAGAAAGATTCTTATACAGCAGCCTACCTTTGATCGACCCAGACCAAGTAGGGATGACCCAGATGACAGGTTCACAGCAGGCCCCCCTCGGTTAGCCAGGACCATGGCTGAGATGATCCTATGAACCAACTCCATCTGCTTCAGTTGGGGAAGTAGGTGATACAGTCCGCGGCCTAGGGAAGACTCTGCCGCCAACTCCCTCCCCCACACGCCTCGCCTCGTCCTCTCAGGGAGGCATGGGCGGCCCCTATGCGAGAACAATGGCAGGCCGGAC
>NW_009646271.1:0-12840 GCF_000708025.1 Charadrius vociferus | reverse complement strand
GGCAGCACAGCAGAAGCACCAAGAACCTGGCCACACTAGTAGGTGAATGCCAGCAGCACCGAAAGACATCTGCTAAGCTACAGCAGGCTGAGAAAGGCCTCACACAATCAGCTCCAACAGCAGAAAATTCCTCCTACTCTCCTCTCCTCGAAGAACCGATTTGGTAAAAGTCCCATAGGGAAGCCCTGTCCCCAGCCAAGTGAGGGAAAGGGATGATGAAGATGTTACAGAGGATGACAGGTTTTACTGGACTGTGCGGGTCTGGTGGCCTGACACACTGATCTGTAGAACATCAAGCCTTGGTGGGCACAGGAGCCCAATGTACCCTCCTCCCTTCCACCCTCAGTAGAAAGATCATAGAATCATAGAACGGTTAGAGTTGGAAGGGACCTCAAAGATCATCTAGATCCAACGCCCCTGCCATGGGCAGGGACACCTTCCACTAGACTAGGTTGCTCAAAGCCTCATCCAACCTGGCCTTGAACGCTTCCAGGGATGGAGCATCCACAAATTCCCTGGGCAACCCAATCCAGTGTCTTATCACCCTCAGGGTAAAGAATGTCTTCCTAATATCTAATCTAAATCTACCCTCTTTCCATTGAAAACTGTTACCCCTCATCCTATCGCTACACTCCCTGATAAAGAGTCAGTAGAATGGGATTCTCAGTCTTAGTAGATAAGCCAATCCCACTCATAATATAATATGATTCATGCCAGAGAACAGCACTATAAGCCCCTGGCCTCCAAGTTTATTGCTGTTAAGAACAGGTGGTTGAGCACTCCAACTCTATCCAACCTCCTTGCTAAAGCTTTGACCAAATTATGAAGGCTCTTAGCTCCTAGAGCAATGACACAGGGAAGATTTCCAGAAATTTATAGATATTTTGCTTCTCTTTTCCCAACAGGGAAGGTATAGTGAACAAAGACAACCTATACCAGGGTCTGGCCAATAGCCACATTGCAGCTGCTGGTCTGGATGCATGGAGCTCTGCCTGGAAATGGATGATAAGCAAACTGAGAGTTTATGAGTAAGGATTAAAGAGCAAATCAATATGAGTGACATTGTGTGTCTGCTATAGTCCACCTGACCAGGAAGAACAAGCGGATGAGGCCTCCAACAGGCAGATAGGAACAGCCTCACATTCACAGGTCTTGGTCCTCATGGGGGACTTGAACCACCCCAACATCTGCTGAAGGGGCAAAACAGCAGGACATAAGCAATCCAGGAGGTTCCTGGAGAGCATTAATGACAACTTCCTGACACAAGTGATAGAGGAGCCAATGAGGAGAGGTGCCATGCTGGACCTCATACTCACAAACAAGGAAGGGCTCATTGGGGATGTGAAGGTCAAAGACAGCGTTGACTGCAGTGACCATGAAATGGTGGAGTTGAAGATCCTAAAGGGGAGGGAGCAGGAGAAAAAGCAAGATCATAAATCTGGATTTCATGAAAGCAGACTTTGGCCTCTTCAGGGATCTGCTTGGAAGAGTCCCATGGGATAAGACCCTGGAGGAAAGAGAGTCCCAAGAAAGCTGGTTAATATCAAGGATCACTCAAAGACAGCGTTGACTGCAGTGACCATGAAATGGTGGAGTTGAAGATCCTAAAGGGGAGGGAGCAGGAGAAAAAGCAAGATCATAAATCTGGATTTCATGAAAGCAGACTTTGGCCTCTTCAGGGATCTGCTTGGAAGAGTCCCATGGGATAAGACCCTGGAGGAAAGAGAGTCCCAAGAAAGCTGGTTAATATTCAAGGATCACCTCCTCCAAGATCAAGACCCATCCATCCCAACAAGTAGGAAAGTCAGGCAAAATTGCCAGGAGGGTTGTGTGGATGAACAAGGAGCTTCTAGCCAAACTCAGACACAAAAAGGAAGCATACAGAGGGTGGAAGCAGGGACAGGTAACCTGGGAAGAATACAGAGACACCATCCAAGCATACAGGAATGAGGTTAGAAAAGCCAAAGCCCACTTGGATTTGAATTTGGCCAGGGATGTCAAAGACAATAAGAAGGGCTTCTATAAGTACATAAGCAGCAAAAGGAAGGATAGGGAAAATGTGGACCTGCTACTGAATGGGGCAGAGGCCCTGGTGACACAGGACACGGAGAAGTCTGAGGTACTGAATGCCTTCTTTGCCTCGGTCTTTTCCATCAAGACCAGCCTTCAGGAATCCCAGGCCCCAGACACCAGGGGGAAAGTCTGGAGTGAGGAAGATTTACCTTCAGTAGAGGAGGATCAGGCTGGGGAATACTTAAGCAAACTGGACATACATAAATCTATGGGCCCTGACGGGATGCACCCATGAGTGCTGAGGGAGCTGGCTGATGTCATCGCGAGGCCACTCTCTATTATCTTTGAACAATCATAGCGATTGGGAGTCCAGCACAAGGCCACTAAGGTGATTAAGGGACTGGTGCATCTCTCATATGCTGAAAGGCTAAGAGAGCTGGGACTGTTCAGCCAAGAGAAGAGAAGGCTCTGGGGGACCTTATCAATGTATCTGTTCAATGTATCTTATCAATGTATCAATATCTGTAGGGAGAGTGTAAAGAAGATGGAACCAGGCTCTTTTCGGTGGTGCCCAGTGAGAGGACCAGAGGCAATGGACACAAACTGAAACACAAGAGGTTCCATCTGGAAACACTCTTTTAATATGAGGGTGACTGAGCGCTAGAACAGGTTGACCAGAGAGGTTGTGGAGTCTCCCTCCTTGGAGATATTCAAAAGCCATCTGGACATGGTCCTGGGCAACCTGGTCTCAGTGACCCTGCCTGAGCAGGGGGGGTGTGGACCAGATAACCTCCAGAGGTTGCTTGCATCCTCCAATGTACTGTGACTATTTGGATGTTACAATGCCTGAACCTCTGCTTACAGAGAATCCTCTATTTAAATTTAAAAACTGTGGTGTGTGTTGCAAACTGCTCCTGTCTCCTGAAGAAGAGTGCTTGGAAACAGTGACTAGGGAATTAAAAGTTTCTAGCTCTGTCTTTACTGAAGCTGCTTGAAAAATTCTTCCTGGGAGAATTTTCCATGGAGGAATTCAGGCTGGACACCCTTGCATGATGTGGTGGGAACATGATGGATTTTGGACGAAGTTTTCTCATTGGGGAGTCTTGATCAGTCTCATGTTGTGTCACTCATGCTGACTTGTATATGACCATGACAGTCTCTGAGCTTATCTGGATATTCATCATGATGCAGTTGCTGAATCTCCTGCTTAGTGTGATACAGTCAAATATCAACTTAAGTGAAACAATTTGACGTTTCTGCATCAAAATGCATCAGCATTTCTTAAGAAACTCCCTCCACCATGTATACTTTCTAAATTTCAAATTGTCATCTGTGTCCCCTCCTGACTCTTCATGCACCCTCAGCCTATTTGCTGGTGGGGCAGTCTGAGGAGCAGAAAAGGCCTTGATGCTGTGTAAGCACTGTTCAGCAATAACTAAAACATCAGTGTGTTGCCAACACTGTTTTGGTCACAAATCCAAAACATAGCACCATGCAAGCTACTATGAAGAAAATTAACTTTATACCAGACAAAACCAGTACACGTGCTGTGGGAAAATCCATCTGGAGTCTGTCTGGTGCTGCACAAAAGCAAGGTTCCCAGCATCTGAAGGTTTACTTGCTATCTCTATTCCGCTTTTTATTCTATCTTATTAAAACAGCTATTTTATTAAACCATTTGTTGTCAGGTCTTTCTTATTGATGTCTGGAAAGGACCCTGGACTGCACCTCAACTTCTCCCCTCTGCTCTCCCTATGCAGAACACCCCTACTTTATGACAATGAAACAAACACCTTGGTCCTTGAACAAAAACAATCTCACAAATGGGTTTGCCTTTCCCCAAGGGATGAGCAATCCATGCTGTCTTTCCCAGCCAGCCAGCTGTCTTTCCAAGCTTACACTACTAGGGGACCTTATCCCCTTCCACATTACCTAGGGGTTGTTTTGGGCAGGGCCAGGTCGGTTATTTGATCCTCTGGTGTTAACTAGACAAGTGGCTTCTGCTAAATTTATATGTGCCCTGATGCACAATGCATAGTCTTTAACAGTTCATTGTATTGTTCAATCTTTCCAGAGGCTGGTGTGTGATAGGGAATATGATATGCCAAATCAATGCCATGTTTCTTGCCCAGGAGTCTATGAGGCTATTTCAGAAATGAGTCCCATTGTCTGATTCAATTTTTTCTGGGGTACCATGTCACCAAAGAAGTTGCCTTTCAAGGCCCAAATTTGTTTTGTGAGGTGGCATGGTTTACAGGGTATATTTCTAGCCACCTGGTAGTTGCTTACACCATGGTAGTTGCTTACACCATGGTGAGCACATAACATTACCCCATGCAGCGCTACAGGCTTGGGGAAGTGTGGCTGGAAAGCTGCCTGGCAGAAAGAGACCTGGGGGTTCTAATTGACAAGCGGCTGAACATGAGCCGGCAGTGTGTTGGTAAAATTGCACTCAGAAGTGTAGCCCCACCTGGCCATCTGTGACTCTCAAAAACTTACTTCCACAGACATATCAAAGACCGGTGTTACCAGTATCATTAATGGAAAGTAAATCCTACAAAGTATTTCTGAGCAGTCATTAGTAAACAAATCATACGAAGAGCAGTTGAAGGAGCTGGGATTGTTTAGTTTGAGGAGGAGGAGGCTGAGGGGAGACCTCATCACTTTCTACAACTATTTGAAAGGACACCGTAGAGAGGTTGGTGCTGGTCACTTCTCACAGGTAATTAATGACAGAACGAGACGGAACAGCTTCAAGCTCCAACAGGGTAGATTTAGGCTGAACATTAGGAAAGAATTTTTCACAGAAAGAGTTGTCGGGCATTGGAATAGGCTGCCCAGGGAGGTGGTTGAGGCACCATCCCTGGATGTGTTTAAGAGCCGTTTAGATGTGGTGTTGGGGGATATGGTGTAGGGGAGAACTTTGTAGAGTAGGGTAGATGGTTGGTCTCTTCCAACCTAGACAATTCTATGATTCTATGATTCTATAACGCTTGCCTTGGTGAGCTAGTGGCAGTGGTCCAATATAGTTAATTTGCCAGGTCTCACCATATCAAAAACCTAGTCACCGCCCTCTATTCCAGGGACACTTAACTTGCGTGGCTCGCTTGATTGCAGCACATATTTCACATTCATGGGTGACCTGCATGATGGCCTCTGGTCAAGTCTACCCTTCCATCAAGAGCCTTTTGTATGTTGCATGTCTGCCTAGATGTCCCGATGTTTCACCAAGCTACAAATACCTCACCCTTATGCTCCCAGTCCAGGTCCATCTGAGCCACTTCAGTTCTGGCAGCCTGGTCTACCTGCTCGTTGTTTCGATGTTCTTCGGTGGCACAGATTCTGGGCATGTGAGCATCTACGTGATGTACCTTTACAGCAACGTTCCTTACCCAGGCAGTGATGTCCTGCCACAATACAGGGACTCAAAGGGGGATGGGGATAAAACTGGGCTTGCTAGCAAGGAGCCTGGGAGCGGCACACAGGTACCTGTGGGACAGTGTGGTAGTAAGGTCTTACAGTCGGCCGTCTCAGGGGAGGTGGGGGATGGTGATCCATGCAAAGACACAAAAGTTGATAGGCTGATAACTATGGAAGCATATGAGACTGGTCTGGTGGGAATTAGGGCTTCTCCCTCCAAGAAGGTGGCAGGATCATTAGCCCAGCTGAAGTGCATCTATACCAATGCACGCAGCATGGGCAACAAGCAGGAGGAACTGGAGGCCATTGTGCAGTGAGAAAACTACGATATAGTTGCCATCACAGAAACGTGGTGGGATGACTCGCATGACTGGAGTGCTGCAATTGATGGCCCCAGCGTTTCCTGGAAGCATCCAACTCAGACCCCTTTTATGTAAGCTGAGTTGCCAAACTCATGTGGATGTATATGGCAACAGCGCATATTTGGCAGCCAGGGAAAAGTTACTGCTCTGACACAACCACTGTGCACTTCAGTAATTAAGTGAAAACTTCAAAGTCTTCCAGGGAAAAAGGTCTTGGGAAACTCAGATATGTGAAATGCTGCTTGGGAAAAGAGTAAACCCGTGTGAAGGAAGCAATGTTAGAGAGAAGTGAGTACAGAGCACTTTCCCCTTTTTCAATACATGTGATTATTCTGCTGCAACAGAAGTCACTTTGGATATATCTACGCTGGTCAGACAGAGGTGGTGTGAAACACTGAGCTTTGCTTGTCCACACTGATTAGCTGGTCGCCCTTTTTGTTCCCTCCCTTGCAAAGGCTGGAAAGATTTCTGATAACAGGTCACCCTCAGGACTGCTTCCAAGGCTGTGTGGCGATTGTGAGATTGGCTCTCTCTACCACGATATCCACAATCCTTCAACTCTATCTGGGCAGACTTTGAACCCTCAAAGCTCCCATGCTCCCTTGCCGCAGCCCAGAGGTATGCAATATGTGTAGCCATTTTTTGTGCTGTAACACCACTGCTCTGGTGGCCTGCAACCTGCAACATAGTTCTCAATGTTCTCTCAGACAGATTGAATTGGAAAAGCACACAGTAAGTAGTGCCTTGGGCTGCAAAGCTATCACACAGGGCCCAGAAGAGATACAGAGGTTGTGTTGCATGCACCCCAGGTATCAGCTGCAGAAGGGGGTGTCTCTGTGTAATCCTTAATCTGTGTGGATACATGGCAGTCACCCCACTCGGCCTCAGGGTCAGGCACTGCTTCCCGGCATCCTTTAGGATGACTTAGGCAGAGATGTGCACCCTCACTCAGTTGACCTACACCACCAAACAAATTCTGAACAAAACTCTGACCAGCCGATGTCCGTATGGCTAAGCTCTCTTCCTGACCCAAACATATGGCCCCTTTTCCATTCTGGGAATTGCCTGGGCTTAGGCTATCCCACAAACAGTATGCCAACGTCATCAGGGAGAGCTGTACTGGGCAGTGCCGTTCCAGGCAGCACATTAATGGCAAGAATAACATAATTGTGGTGCTCGTGCACTGACCCTGTGGAGTTTGCCATGTATCCTGTGAAGGTATTTAGCAAGCCAGTGCAGGTGTACTGCTAGGGAGAAGCCAGGAAATCCTGTGTGCTCAGTCTTTTTCAAAGCCAGCTGGTAGTTTTTATTCTATCTGCAGGCAGATGTGGGTGTGCAAATTGATTAAGCTAAAAAACTTCATTTAGCCTTTATCTCTGCCAGTGGTGGGTTATGTGGGATGTGCTTGCCAGAGCAAATTACAGCTCTAACTCAGTCAGTCACTGTCGACAGATAAAATATTTGGAGACGTTGCAATTGGAAAACCATCTGGAATGTGTTGTACTTGTTTATTTTTAAATTTTACTTTGAATTGCTAACAGCTAATGTTGTCTGTGCAGTGGAGTGCTGCACAGATTTCACCATGTGACTGCATCAATCTATTTCTCAGCCTGGGATATTCTCTCAAAGCGTGACAGAAAATAATCTACCAGTTTATCATTTAAGATGTTGTGTGCAGATTCTGAATGCTGAAAAACTATTTTAAGTTATATTAACAAAATGCAATAAAGAAAAGGCAAGAATATAGCAAAGTCAATATTCTGTTTTAATTTTTGCAAAAAACTCAACATATTTTAAGGGTATTTGAACTGTCATACTCACAGGCAATTAAGCAGCTTTAAAATTTGAGACAGAAAAATACAAAGACATAGGGCAGGAAAGGAGCCATAGGTAAACATACAGGATGTATTTTGTGGTATTTTGAAAGAAAATCATGATCATTGATCCAGCCCCATGCAGGACTACAGGCTTGGGGAAGAGTGGCTTGAAAGCTGCCTGGCAGAAAAGGACCTGAGGGTGATGGTGGACAGCCAGCTGAATATGAGCTGGCAGTGTGCCCAAGTGGCCAAGAAGGCCAACGGCAGCCTGGCCTGTATCAGGAATATTGTGGCCGGCAGGACTGGGGAAGTGATCATCCCCCTGTATTCAGCACTGGTGAGGCCCCACCTTGAGTACTGTTTTCAGTTTTGGGCCCCTCAGTACGAAAAGGACATTAAGGTGCTGGAGTGTGTCCAGAGAAGGGCTACGAAGCTGGTGAGGGGTCTGGAGGACAAGCCCTATGAGGAACGACTGAGGTAACTGGGGTTGTTCAGCCTGGAGAAGAGGAGGCTGAGGGGAGGCCTTATCACCCTCTGCAACTACCTGAAAGGAGGCTGTAGAGAGGAGTGCGTTGGTCTCTTCTCACAAGTTACAATGGATAGGACAAGAGGAAATGGCATCAAGTTGCGCCAGGGGAGGTTTAGGTTAGACATTAGGAAAAACTTCTACACTGAAAGGGTTATCAAAGACTGGAACAGGCTGCCCAGGGAAGTGGTTGAATCGCCATCCTTGGATGTATTTAAAAGCTGTCTAGATATGGTGCTCAGGGACATGGTTTAGAAGTGGGCCTGGTAGAGTTAGATGATGGTTGGACTTGATGATCTTAAAGGTCTTTTCCAGCCATAACGATTCTATGATTCTGTGATTCTAATGCAGCAGTCCAGATGGGTTTGCCTCTGCGCTGCCAGTTAATCTGCTTCCATTGCTGTAGCCACCCCCACAGGACATTTGCCACCATTCAGGAGTCAGAATAGAGATAGAGTACTGGCCACTTTTCTCATTCAGCAATATCTAGGGACAGCTCGATGGATTTTACTTCTGCAAACTGACTCGATTCGCTTTTTCCTTTGACAGTTTCTGTGACTTGTCTTGTGGGACTCTACACAGCAGCTTTCCAGCGCTGATGGTTTCCCACAATATGACATTGATAAACAGAGCATATCACATCTCTTTTTCTGGTAATTTATTATGCAGTGGGGCCTCTTGGGAATGGGTCACCTCCTCGGGTGATGCTCTGAAATTTCTGACTTCTGGCCAGTTTATGATCTCTTCTAGGATTCTTGGGCAGCTGAGCTTTCCCATTCAAGCCTGAGGCTGTTGCATGATCAACACTACCCACTAACTCCACCTAGCGTCAGTGCATGATGGGTAGAGAGGAGCCTCCTTTGAACAACCAGCACAGCACAGGCAATCAAGGTGCCAAGAGGAGCTGTGCTTCTGTGCTAGCAACTTCTGAAGTAGCTTGAACCCCTTCAGATGCTGGTAGTACATCCTTTTCAGTCAGGGTGTAGCAGGCCTCGGATCCTCTATATCCCCGGCTCCAAAACCCTAGAAGTTGAACTCGAGTGTCTCCAGGTGCTTTCTGCCACACGCTCCAGTTGAGGCCATGCTCCCTGTAATAAGTAATTTAGCAAGAAAATTTTGCTTCAGCTAAAATAATATGTGCTTGCTAGGGCTTCAGCTAAGATAGGTATGTGCTTGATATGCGGTTCGAAAATGGGTAGTGTTAGATAAAATATCAGACGGAAGCAACAGTTGAAAGTACTGAACCATTGCAAAACAAGGGGTTATGGTTTTAACCACCTGCAACAGAAAAGTTAAAAAAAAAAAAAAAGCCACAAGAAGGACATGGTGATAAAGACTTCGAGCCTTCCTCCGACAACCACCAGGAAGACCCCTGAGGAAGCATAGTGCCTGCACTGCTAGAAGGGAGGGGGCGTGTTCGGGGGTGGGTTCTGTTCCAAGAACTCATTGATTATGCAAACTATTTTCCAAGAAAAAAACATGAATATGTATGAGTAATAAGAAATAAAACCAAGCATTTGTAAGAAGAGAGTGAGCCACGGGAGGAGAAATCCCCTGTGTAGCTCCTAGCGCTGTAATAAATATCCTTTGCTCCACCAAATTTGTCCCTGACTAAAATTCAATACAGTGAGCGTGTTTCTCACACTCCCCATCTGTAGCGTAGAGCACATTTTGCACATCTGGTCCTGTATGGACTGGCCCAAGTGCTGCCACACAAACTGTCTCCTGTTTGATCTGTTCAAAGGCTTGCCACTGCTCAGGGCCCCACTCAAAATAGTTCTTTCAGATCGCTCAATAGATAGGATGTACAAGCTGACCGTAAACTGGAATATGCATTCTCCATGTCCTGGTTTCTTTCTCTTGGAGAGAGAGGTGGGGGAGAGCATCTGTTGTTTGTCTCAGTGGCCAGTTCGGCCCAAACCACAACACTCCAGAATACCACAATGCCCAAGAAAGCTCCAGTTTCCTTTTGTTAGCTTGTGGGGACATGGCTGATACATTAATAATCATAGAATCATAGAATTTAGGTTTAGGTTAGAAGGGACCTTAAAGATCATCTAGTTCCAAGCCCCCTGGCATGGGCAGGGACACCTACCACTAGACCAGGTTTCTAAAAGCCCCATCCAACCTGGCCTTGAACGCTTCCAGGGATGGGGCCTCCATAACTTCCCTGGGCGACCTGTTCCAGTGCCTCACCACCCTCAGGGTAAAGAATTTCTTCTTAATATCTAATCTAAATCTACCCTCTTTCCATTGAAAACCATTGCCCCTCGTCCTATTGCTACATTCCCTGATAAAGAGTCCCTCCCCATCTTTCCTGTAAGCCCCCTTTAGGTACTGGAAGGGTGCTATAACGTCTCCCTGGAGCCTTCTCCAGGCTGAACAAGCCCAACTCTCTCAGCCTGTCTTAATAGGAGAGGTGCTCCAACCCTCCAGTCATATTTGTGGCCCTCCTCTGGACCCACTCCAACCCCCATGTCCTTCTTGTGCTGAGGACTCCAAAGTTGAACACAGTACTCCAGGTGGGGTCTCATCAGAGCGGAGGAGAGGAATCACCTCCCTCGACCTGCTGGCCATGCTGCTTCTGATGCAGCCCAGGATGCCGTTGGCTTTCTGGGCTGCGAGCTCACATTGCCGGGTCATGTTGAACTTCTCATCCACCAACACCCCCAAGCCCTTCTCCTCAGGGCTGCTCTCAGTCCATTCTCTGCACAGCTTGTGTTTGTGCTTGGGATTTCCCCGACCCAGGTGCTGGACCTTGCTCTTGGCCTTGTTGAACTTCATGGGGTTTGCACAGGCCCACCTCTCAAGCCTGTCCAGGTCCCTCTGGATGGCATCCCTTCCCTCCAGCATGTCGACCGCTCCACACAGCTTGGTGTCGTCAGCAAACTTGCTGAGGGTGCACTCCATCCCAATATCCATGTCACCAACAAAGATGTGAAATAGTACCAGTCATATCTACTGGGATGTGATGATGTTCATCTTGCCATTTTATTCTCCAAAAATGAATGTCTTTTGCAGAGTCTTTGACCTTGATTTTTTTTTATGGCAAAACCAGCTTTCAGAAGAATCTGGATTATTCTTCTCCCTTTCTCAAACACTTCTGCCACTTTGTTGCCCCACACGATGATGTAATGGATGTATTGCAGGTGTTCAGGGGCTTCGCCTTTTTCCAGTGCAGTCTGTATCAGTCCATGGCAAATGGCAGGACTGTGCTTCCACCCCTGGTGCAGTTGATTCCAGGTGTATTGGACATCCCTTCACTTGCAAGCAAACTGTGGCCTGCACTATGCTGCCAAAGGGACTGAGAAAAACTCACTGGCAATTTCAGTTGTGGCATACCACTTGGCAGCCTTCGACTCCAGTTCATATTGGAGCTCTAGCATGTCCGGTACAGCAGCACTCAATAGTAGTGTGACTTCATTCAGTCCACAGTAGTCCACCTGTATCCTCCACCCTCCATCAGACTTCAGCACTGGCCATATGGGACTATTAAAGGGTGAGCGAGTCTTGCTGATCACTCCTTGGCTCTCCAATTGATGCATCTGCTCATGGATGGGAACCAGGGAGTCTTGGTTAGTGCAATATTGCTGCTGGTGCAATGTCATGGTAGCAACGGATGCCTGCTGTTCTTCAGTACTGTACTGGTTTTGGCTAGGATAGAGTTAATTTTCTTCATAGCAGCCCGTATTGTGATATGTTTTGGATTTGTGACCAAAACAGTGTTTATAACACACCAGGGGTTTGGCTATTGATGAACAGTGCTTACACAATGTGAAGGCTTTATTCATTTCTCACTCTGCCCCTCCCAGAGAGTAGGTTGGTTGTGGACAAGAGGCTGGGAGGGAATTCAGCCGGGACAGCTGACCCAAATTGACCAAAGGGATATTCCATACCATATAACATCATGATAAGCAATGAGACTGGGGGAGGAGTTTGCCAGGGCTGCCGTTGTTCGGGGACTGGCTGATCATCAGTCCACTGGTGGTGAGTAATTGCTTTTTACATCACTTGGGATTTTTTGGGTTTTGCTTTTGTTTTGTTGTTTTGTTTTGTTGTGTTGTTTTTTTCTCTCCCACATCACACTGCGGGGGAGTGAGCAAGTGGCTGTGTGGTGCTTAGCTGCCTGCCAGTGTTAACCCACGGTATATAAACAGCAATCCCACAACAGAAGGATCCTCTGAGAGGCCTGGCAAGGTAGACAGCTGTTTCATCTTTTCTGTATCCACAGTGGCTACACCAAATGCCCTCCAGCACCCTTTTGGGTCCATGAAAGAACACCTTCTGAGGTAGTCTATGCCAAGAATACACAGGGCCTCCAGGACAGTCACAAGAGGATGCTTCTGCCACTTGATCCCAGTTAGGCTCACCTTGGCTTCCAGCACAGAGAACTGTTGGGATCCCCCTATCACTCCAGAAATCCAGATGCGTTCTGCTCCCTTGTACCCTCAATGGCATTAGGGTATGCTGTGCATCAGTGTCCACCAAAGCCTTATACTCCCGTGGGTCCAATGTGCCAGGCCATCAAATACATACAGTCCAGTAAACCTGGTTGTCTCTTTCCTCTGCCTGGCTGGAGGCAAAGCCCCCCTATTCCTTGTCAGATCGTTCATTACTTGACTCCTGTAATTGCAAACAAGAAGTCCCTTCATCATGGTACCAGGAGTGGTGTTCGAAGCTGTGACAAGCTCAGTATTGTTTG
>NW_009646270.1:2237-2747 GCF_000708025.1 Charadrius vociferus | reverse complement strand
CTCATCCTCATCCCATCCCCATCCTCACTCTGTCCCCATCCTCATCCTGTCTCCATCCCATCCCATCTCATCCCAACCCCATTCCCATGCCAGGGACGACGTGAGGCATGAGTTGCCCCCAGCAGACGCCGTGCCGGAGTGCAGGACGGGGCTGGACCGGGCGTCCCTGCCGTCGCGCTGTGGCCGCAGCCCCCGCGGCACAGATGGACCCCGGTGGGACGGGACGGGTATGAGCTATCTGCCATCGCGGGACACCCACACCGCAGCCCGGACCCTTCCGCATCCCCTTGAGTGCCGGGGGGCCACCGGGGCTGCCTCCCCCAGTGCCGCGTGTCCCCAGGCGCCGTGTGACTTTGTCTCGGCTCTGTCCTGGCTTTTCCCCGTCGACGAATCTTTATTTATGTCTCCGTTTCCCCCTGCTGATTCACCCCCTCCTATAAATATTACATTTCTGCCTGATCAAATATTCCCTCCCGGCGGCTCTGCCGAACGCTGCGACAAGCGCGACCC
>NW_009646270.1:0-989 GCF_000708025.1 Charadrius vociferus | reverse complement strand
GGGCTGCGCGCGGTGACCCCCACGCTGCGTCTCCGCAAGCTGCACGTGTCCGGCACGGAGCGGCCCCTCGCCACGCGACGGCTTTGCCAGGAGAGGTTGGGGGTTCCCCCACTCCCCCACCAGAGACTGGAGAGCTCAGGAGGGTTTTGCCCAGGGGGTGGGAGCCCGCCCCACGCACAGGGTCGGCAGCAGCTTCGGTGGCCACGTCTTCGTGCCCTGTGGCACACGGAAAAATAAAAAGAGGCGAGTGCCAGGGTGTGTGGGGCTGGGGGGTGTCTGGGGGTCACCCCAGGACCCACAGGGCAGCCCCCTCCCCTCTAGGACAGACACCGGGTCAACGCCAGGGTCAGGGTGATGCTCATCATGGGACAGGGCTGATGCCATCACCGGGGCCAAGGATATGGAATGGGGCTGATGTCATCACCAGAACTGATGACATCACCAGGGCCAAGGCCATAGAATGGGGCTGATGCCATCACCGGGACCGATGACATCACTGGGGCCAAGGCCATGGAATGGGGCTGATGCCATCACTGGGACCGATGACATCACTGGGGCCACGGCCATGGAATGGGGCTGATGCCATCACCGGGACCGATGACATCACTGGGGCCAAGGCTACGGAATGGGGCTGATGCCATCACTGGGGCTGATGACATCACCGGGGCCAAGGCCATGGAATGGGGCTGATGCCATCACCGGGACTGATGACATCACTGGGGCCAAGGCCACGGAATGGGGCTGATGCCATCACCGGGACCGATGACATCACTGGGGCCAAGGCCACGGAATGGGGCTGATGCCATCACCGGGACTGATGCATAGGACAGTGCTGATGCCACCACCAGGGCTGATGCCATGGGATGGGGCTGGTGCCATCACCGCAGCCAATGCGAAGGGATGAGGATGGTGCCATCACCGGGGCCAATGCGATGGGATGAGGATGATAAGATCATGAGGGATGACGCTGTGGGATGGGGCTGATGCCA
>NW_009646269.1:0-795 GCF_000708025.1 Charadrius vociferus | reverse complement strand
AAAATCCCGTGAGAAGCCCCAAAATCGAGATCAGGACCCCTAAAATGAGGTCAGAATCCTCCAAATTGATGACAGAACGCCTCGAAATGGGGCCGGACCCCCAAAATGAGGTTGGAACCCCCCAAAATGAGGTCGGAACCCCCAAAATTTCATGAGAATCCCCAAAACTACGTAAGAATCCCCCAAATTACATAAGAATCCTCAAAACTACGTAAGAATCCCCAAAACTGAGATCAGGACCCCCAAAATTGCCATCAGAACCCCTAAAATGAGGTCGGAACCCCCCAAAATTTGGTCAGAACCCCCCAAAATGAGGTCCGAAACACCCAAAACAATGGTCGAACCTCCAAAATTAAGGTCAGAACTCCCCAAATGAGGCCAAAACCCCCCAAAACGATGGTAGAACCATCCAAAATTAGGTCAGAATGCCCTAAAACGATGCCAAAACCCCCCGAAATGATGGTAAAACCCTCCAAAATTAAGGTCAGAACCCCCTAATATGAGATCGAAACGCCCCAAATGAGGGTGAAACCCCCCAAAACACTGGTCGAACCCTCCAAAATTAAGGTCAGAACCCCCTAATATGAGATCGAAACGCCCCAAATGAGGGTGAAACCCCCCAAAACACTGGTCGAACCCTCCAAAATTAAGGTCAGAACCCCCTAATATGAGATCGAAACGCCCCAAATGAGGGTGAAACCCCCCAAAACACTGGTCGAACCCTCCAAAATTAAGGCCAGACCCCCCCAAATGAGGTCCAAACCCCCCAAACAATGGTAGAACCCTCCAAAATTA
>NW_009646268.1:3896-4794 GCF_000708025.1 Charadrius vociferus | reverse complement strand
TGATCTCTAAAAATTCTCCCACAACGGCACAATCTTCAGTGTCTGTTTCCAGAGTCACAAGGCCTCAATGGTGTGCAGAGAGGCTCTCGCTTATACTCGTTGCTGTAACACCCAAGGACAGCTCACTTTGTTAGGTGCCGCATTGGGGGGTGGGAAGCAAAAGAGCGTAGAAGGGTCCCACCTGCGGGGAGGAGCGGACAGGACAGATGACTCCAAACTGACCAGCGGGGAATTCCATCCCATCAGCCTCATGCTCAGTGTAAAAGCTGCGTGGTCAGAGGGTCAGCCCTCTTCCTTCAATGGCCGACGTCTGAGGAGGACTCTGTCTGTTGGTCTGCCTTTGGTCCCAATCTGCATTTTCCTGAATCCAGATCCTGAGTCCAGTTCCTGTCAATCACTGAGTCCCGTCTGGGACTTTCTCAGTGCCTGACAGTGAGGTCATCGTCATCCAGAGAGCTCAATACAGTTTACATATAGTGTATCTATATCAGCATTTTCCTTATTTTCATTACATTATTCATAATTTCATAAAAGTAGTTTAGTTTATGTTTAAACCCAAGTGTCTCTTTGTCTCTCTCCTTCCTCTCCCTGGAGAGAGAAGTTCTGAGAGCGTCTGTCGTTCGTTTCAGTGCCCAGTCTGGCCCAAGCCACGACACACTCTCACAATTGGCATTCAGGCCACGTGCCTTCTGCTGGCCTATCAAGGACTCAGGCAGGAGATGGCCACAGAGCAAACCTCACCCATGGACTGGTGTGAGTGGGCAGTGCTGGGAGGAGCCGAGGGGAGAGGCTGGGGGTGACGAATGCCCTGGGCACCTTCCCAGTCTGCCCATGGCACCACGGGCACAGAGCGCCCTCCTCTCTCCTGCACCCGCGTGTCTCGGCTCCCTGCCCTGAG
>NW_009646268.1:1519-3847 GCF_000708025.1 Charadrius vociferus | reverse complement strand
AGCTCAGCCTTCCCTTTAGCCTCAGGGCTGGAGGTGTCCCATGGCAAGAGGAATGGAGGTGAGTGACACTGCAGGAGCCCTGGTCTCAGGTCCAGGAGGTGCCCACCACAGAGTGCCTCTGCCCCCTCAGTGCCAGCCCCTCTCCCCAGGCCAGCACAAGAGTCCTGCTCCAGGGACAGAGCAGCCGGCCCCGAGTGGGTGCCTGCAGAAAGAGCTTTGTCGTGCCCATGGATGGTTGGGCTGGGGAGCAGACCCAGCCAGAAAGGGATGAGTGCTGCTGAGCCCGTTTCCATCTCCCCTCTGGGTTCAGGAAGAGAGGACAGGGCCGGGCAGGACCAAGGGCTGTCTCCAATGGCACAAAGGGCAGGGCAGGGCTGCACTAGATCCAGCCAAAGAGGCTTTCCAAGAGGATGTCCTGATCCACTCTCCAGCCTTAAGTCCGTTTGCCTGCTGGCTCCTCACAGCCTCTGTGGCATGGCGGGGGCCTCCTTTGCCCATGGGCTCTACAGGTGTATTTTTTCTTCTGGAAGATATAACCTTGAATGGTCACTCATATTATGAGGTGCCGCTCACGGCCCACCCAGACTCACACACTGTCCCTGCAGATCCCCTGAGCTCTCCTGGCAGCTCCCAGTTCCTCTTCAGGATGGCATCTGCCATCAGCCCCAGTGCAGGTGGGACAGCGCTGGGCAGATTAGTGAAAGACCTGTTGCTGTCTGAGTGGACATGTGCAAGCAAGAAGGAAGGTCTTCACGCAGCCCTTGGTCCCTCACAGATCCCCCTGGGACTCTGAGTTGGTCCCCATGAACCCATGCGGAACCCCAGAAGGGCACAAATCCTTTTGAGGGAGCAACTCTTTGGGTGGGTTTCATAGAGCAGTTTGGAAAAGGTGTCATGCCTCTGGACCCTGCTCAGGAGCCATTTTAGTTCTGGTGCTTCCAGCACGGAGGGCAGCTCGTACACCGTGGTTCACATGGTGTGCTCCTGCCCGCAGCCACAGGCATGCCACTGCAGAGACAACGGGACTGTCACAAGTTACACGAGACCTTAGGGGTAACACAAAGGGGAGGGCACAGCAGGACAGTGTGAATGTGAGGGGACACCAACACCTTGGCCATGGCTGCAGGGGAGCAGCAGCCCCGACTCGCAGGCGGCAGAGACAGGGTGCCCAGCGAGGCAACCAGGGGCAGCCCCAAGGGCCCCCAGGGCTGATCCTCCATGGGGCAGATGGGCATTTGCCTCCTGAACCCCTCCTGCATGCTCGGGAAGCTTGCCCAACTTGAGATAAGAGTTGAAGAGGTGGAAGACAAGACAACTCATTTTCTGCTGGATTTTTAATTGAGTTCATCTAAACAGGGAGCCCAAATCCCTAACTCCGGTCATAAGGTCATGAAAAACAAAAGGTAAGAGGCTAAGATAAAAAATATCACCAGTGGAAACAACAACAACAAAAACCCAACAAAAAAAAAAAAAGAAAAACACAAAGAAGGAAATCAAAAGTCCCCCACAAAACAAAAAATGAACACTAATTGTGCAAATGATGAAACCTTAGTCCTGGTTGTCTTGGGATATAGTGGGGGACCCAGTGGGACAATGGATGCCGTATCAATCTGAAGTAGATCCTATTAAAATCTTAGGCACAAGGCATTCTTGATTTCCTTGCTCCTCATGCTGTAGATGAGGGGGTTCACTGCTGGAGGCAGCACTGAGTACAGCACAGACACCTCCAGATCGAGAGATGGGGAGGAGATGTAGGGGGGCTTGAAGTAGGCAAACATGCCAGTGCTGAGGAACATAGAGACCACAGCCAGGTGAGGGAGGCACGTGGAAAAGGCTTTGTGCCGTCCCTGCTCTGATGGGATCCTCAGCACGGCCCTGAAGATCTGCACATAGGACAACACAAGAAAACAAAAACACCCAAAACCTAAAAAAGAACCGAATATAAGAAGCCCAACTTCCCTGAGGTAGTCTGAGCGTGAGCAGGAGAGCTTGAGGATGTGGGGGACTTCACAGAAGAACTGGTTTATGGCATTTCCCTGGCAGAGGGGGACTGAAAATGTATTGGCTGTGTGCAACCCAGCACTGAGAACCCCACTGCCCCAGGCAGCTGCTGCCATGTGGACACAAGCTCTGCTGCCCAGGAGGGTCCCGTAGTGCAGGGGGTGGCAGATGGCAACGTAGCGGTCATAGGCCATGACCGTGAGAAGGGAAAACTCTGCTCCAAGCAGAAAGAAAAGCATAAAAACCTGTGCCACACATCCTGTGAAAGTGATGGCCCTGGTGTCCCAGACGGAATTGGCCATGGCTTTGGGCACAGTGGTGGAGATG
>NW_009646268.1:0-379 GCF_000708025.1 Charadrius vociferus | reverse complement strand
CCTCTCTCTGCTGCCTGGAGCTGTCCCTGCCAGGAGCTGTGGCTCTGTGCCCAGGTCTCCCCCTGCCAGTGCTCCCAGAGCCCATCCCACCCGCTGTGTGCTCAGCTCTGCCCTGCAGAGCCCTCCCAGCAGCAGGGCACTGCCCAGGGCCAGCTCTGGCTGGGCGGGCTCCCGTGGGGACAGCAGGGACACCCGAGGGGCTGCAGAAGCCGCACCGATGCTGCCTGGGAGCCACACTGTGGTGATTCCTGACACTCCGCAGTTTATTTACCTCTAAGAGAAACAGATTGGAAATTTTTGTGCCTGATCCTGACCTGAGAGGTGAATTTCTATGTTCCGTTGCCCATGCAGAGAACCCAGAGTGAGATACTGCATAAAA
>NW_009646267.1:0-1003 GCF_000708025.1 Charadrius vociferus | reverse complement strand
GGAGCTGTGCAGGAGAGGCTGTTCAGCTGTATGGACACCTCTTCCATTAGTGGTTTTGAAATGAGCAGCGCCACATTGGGCAGGCTGTTGGATAGTAGTGATGGAGATTGCTTCTCCAAGACATTGAGGCTGCTTTGTATGGCACTTCGAGTTTGTGATAATTTTTTTTTTTCTTGCATGCTGTAGTTGGAGTCTAGATAGTATTTGTAAATGGGAATGAGACCTTTGGGATGAGGAAGCCATTGCTTCCCATCTAGGTGACTTGTTTGATGTGTTTTCAGATGCAGAGGGACAAGCTTTGCAGGGCAACGTAGCGTAGCCGAGCAGAGCACTATAAAAGGCACATTGCCATGTGCACCGTTAGAGGGAAGATGTGACCGGCAGCTCTATGACAACACTTACGAGATCATTTTTTCAGTTTGAATCCTTGAAGCGATGAGCAATGTGGGATCCGGGCACCGTGGCTGAGTCAGTCCAGGTGACCGGCGATCGGAGGGCTGAAGTATCAGTCCTTTTTCAGGCTGGTCAAGTTGTAAGGAACCTGTGCTGTTTGTGTTTTACAGGTGGGGTGCAAGACCCGAGGTGGCAACCCAAACTGACAGAGAATGGGCCGGCAAGCTTTCAAGGTAAAGAAGCGGGAGATGGGAATTGTTACCCACGGCCTAAGGTTTCAGACTGTATCTCAGCACATAGTGTTTTGCTTGTGTTTTTGCAGGTGCCGCACACAGGCTCAGATGGGTGACGCCATACGCCAATGAGCAGTTCGAGCCAGTGAGGCCGTTGCAGGTGCCAATGGTGTCTAACAGCAACGTATCACGTGGCAGCTCAGT
This sequence comes from Charadrius vociferus, assembly GCF_000708025.1. Classification (NCBI taxonomy): domain Eukaryota; kingdom Metazoa; phylum Chordata; class Aves; order Charadriiformes; family Charadriidae; genus Charadrius; species Charadrius vociferus. The sequence continues at coordinate 173 of NW_009646267.1, read as the reverse complement.
GAGGCGTTTCTCTTTTTTACTTTGTAGGCGCTGCGTGGGCCGCCTTTAGGAGCGCATGAGGGTTTGAGGTGAGCCGGGTAGTCAAGAGGAGGTGCACGGGGCCAGTGACTTCTTGCAAGCACAACGGTAATTTTGAGTCTCTCAGTCTTTTAGGTGCCACAAACGATGACTGT
>NW_009646266.1:22068-22886 GCF_000708025.1 Charadrius vociferus | reverse complement strand
GGGGTGCCGGTCCCATTTCGGGGTGTCAGTCGCTTCCCAGGCCATGGGTCCCTTCCCGGGATGCGGGTCCCTTTTTGAGGTGTGGATCTTTTCGCGGGGTGTCAGTCCCTTCCCGGGGTGCCAATCCCTCCCCGGGATGTGGGTCCCTTCCCGGGTTGTGGGTCCCTTCCCCATATGTGAGTCCCTCCCCGGGGTGCAGGTCCCATTTCGGGGTGCTGATCCCTTCCCGGGATGCAGGTCCCATTTTGGGGTGTTGGTCCCTTCCTGGGATGTGGGTCCCTCCCCGGGGTGCCAGTCCCTTTTTGGAGTGCCGATCCCTTTTCGGGGTGCGGGTCCCTCCCCGGGGTGTGGGTCCCATTTTGGGGTGCGAGTCCCTTTTTGAGGTGCAGATATTTTCCCGGGCTGCGAGTCCCTTCCCAGGGTACCGGTCCCATTTCGGAGTGCCGATCCCTCCCCGGGATGCGGGTCCCATTTCGGGGTACCGATCCCTTTTCGGGGTGCCGATCCCTCCCCGGGGTACCGATCCCATTTCAGGGTGTCGGTCCATTCCTGGGTTGCGGGTCCCATTTCGAGGTGTGAGTCCCATTTCGGGGTACCGATCCCTCCCCGGGGTGCGGGTCCCATTTCGGGGTGCCGATCCCTTTTCGGGGTGCGGGTCCCTCCCCGGGGTGTTGGTCCGTTCCCGGGGTGCTGAACCCTCCCCGGGGTACCGATCCCATTTCAGGGTGCGGATCCCTTTTCGGGGTACCGATCCCTCCCCGGGGTGCGGGTCCCATTTCGGGTGCCGATCCCTTTTCGGGGTGCCGATTCCCTCCCGG
>NW_009646266.1:17251-20941 GCF_000708025.1 Charadrius vociferus | reverse complement strand
GAGTCGTCCCACTCGCGGACGTGGGCCCTGAGGGGTCCCCGGGGGTCTGCGGTGACACGGCTGCGCCATGCCGTGCTGTGCCGTGCCGAGCCGTGCCAGGCCATGGCATGCAGGATCCTACGCGGTGCTGTGCCACGCGGTGCAGTGCCAGGCCAGGACACGTGTGATTCTACCCGGTTTTGTGACCTGTGGTGCTGTGCCATGCGGCGCTGTGCCAGGCTGTGCCACGCCATGCGGTGCAGTGCCAGGCCAGGCCATGACATACATGGTTATATGCGGTTTTGTGACCTGTGGTGCTGTGCCAGGCTGTGCTGTGCCGTGCCATGCAGTGCCATGCAGTGCCATGCCATGCCACGTATGATTCTACGTGTTTTTGTGACCTGTGGTGCTGTGCCATGCGGTGCTGTGCCAGGCTGAGCCATGCCATGCAGTGCAGTGCAGTGCCAGGCCATGACACGCATGATTCTATGTGGTTTTGTGACCTGTGATGCTGTGCCATGCGGTGCTGTGCCAGGCCATGCCGTGCAGTGCCATGCCATGCCACGCATGATTATATGCGGTTTTGTGACCTGTGGTGCTGTGCCAGGCCGTGCTGTGCCATGCGGTGCTGTGCCGTGCAGTGCCATGCCATGCCACGCGTGATTCTACGCAGTGCCATGCCCCGCGGTGCTGCGTCAGGCCGTGCCGTGCCAGGCCAGGCCATGGCACGCGTGATTCTAGTAGTGCCGTGCCCTGCTGTGCCGTGCCGTGCTGTGCCATGCTGTGCCGTGCTGTGCCATGCTGTGCCGGGCCGTGCCATGCGGTGCAGTGCCGTGCCGTGCTGTGCAGTGCCATGCAGTGCCATGCCATGCCATGCATGGTTCTACGCAGTGCTGTGCCCTGTGGTGCCGTGCCGTGCCGTGCTGTGCCGTACGGTGCGGTGCGGGGTGGTTGCCAGAGGGATGCAGTGCAGTGCAGCCTGCAGCGGGGCAGTGCCCCACACTGCGGTGTGCTTCGGTGCTGGGTGATGCGGTTTAACCCAGTGCCGCGCGGCGCAGTGTGGTGCAGCGCAGAGCAGTGCAGTTCAGTGCAGCGTAACGCGTGCCAGCGCGGGGCGGCGTAGCTGTGTGGTGCAGTTCAGTGCAGTGCGGTGTCACCGTGCAGTGTAGCATGGTACCGTGCCGTGTAGCCGTGCAGTGCGGTGCAGTGTGGCTACTGGCCAACAATGGTGGGGAAACAATTCTTCTCTATTATCCATTCTAAATTTGAGTGTTTCAGAAGACTCATTGACAAGGGGTTAGGCTAGGCTAGTCCTACATACTAAATGTATATAGTTCTACACGCTAAAACCTGAAATTTATTCCCACCCATAAAGAGAGCCTAGCTGGAAAAAACCAAACTGTAAAGTATTCTTCCTTTCTAGCAATGGTCTTCATTGTAAGAGATCAAGCCTTGAAGACCATAGCCATGAATATATGTCTTCAGGTCCTGTTGTTAATAACTGTACCAGCCCTAGCACAAGGCAGATTATTAGCCCTTTATCCAAACACAAAAAATAAACAAATAAAGTGCAGACACACATGCATCACATATGCGTGTATAGCACTTCGTCCTAGACAGAGTCTGCATGTTCTTGATTTAGGCCAAACTCGTGAGGACCTGGTTACTCTCAAATCGAAACCCCAGTTGATATAATTGGACTAGATCACGAGTCTACAAAATCTATACCTGCCCGATTCCTAGACGTGGCATCTTTAATGATCCAAATACTCAAACCAGTATTTCAGGCTCTGCTGTTTCCAACCTTAAAATTGATTGTATCTTTGACACCCTTATGCAGGTTGTACAGAAGTGGAAAATATTCTTGCCTCCTGGCACTAGCCCGTATCTTGGTCCACAGTGCCTTCTGTATTGCATCTTTAAACGTTGCTCTTCTGGTCCTGCTGCCTATTACGCTAACCTGATGTCTGGACATAGCTAGAGTTCTAAGATATTTATCACAGCTTGAAAAAAAATGAGCCCTGGCATCTGGCTTAGAGCCCTCTGGCTACCAGTCCAGACCCTAAACTGCTACACAGATATCTACTTTCCACCAGACCCTGCTAACCCTAACCTCTGCCTTAGCTGCAGGCTACAGAAAGACACAAAATAGTGTTCTCTTATGAAACAAGCTCATAACCTAGGCGAGAGTGATACTCCTACAGCTAAAAGCCTAGTTGTCCAACCCAGATGTCCATCACCTTAAGGAGAGGCCAAGCGTTGACCCCAAACTTAATTATAACCCCCGAAACTGCCATTGGATCCCCACTCCAGCCTCCCTCCAAAAGTCATTTTTGTCATCCAGAAATTCCTAGCTCTTACTGACCTGAACAGTCAAGGAAGCCGAAGCATAGCCTTAACTACACCCCAAGTGAGCCCTACCCCACAGAGCACTCTACATGGTTAATCTGTCTTTTCAGGCATCATTCCTCAGTTCTAAACGTGCATCTGGCCAGACCTAGTGATAAAATTACCTCTTCAGCATTCATCTTCCAAACCCCAGTCCTGCTCTCAATTCCAACCCTGACACCAAATAAAATGCAGTGACTGCTAACGTCTTCAGAAGAGTTTTTGGGATCTGCTGCCTCCTAGAACCAACCCTAGGTGCATAACTGTAAGCCTTGCAAAGGCTACCAGTAGAAAAAAAAATAGTTCATCCCAGAGATTCAGTGCCATAGACTGACAGTATTTTTGAATTATGAAGATTCTATAAACTAGATGATGGAAGCCGTCAGATTCCAACCTGCACCAAAACAAAGCATAAATCTGTGATTCTGTCTCAGCATCACCTTCAGCAATAGGCCAGTGGGTTGTGCAGGGTAAGCAATAAAGCCAAGTATTCTGTACTCTGTATTTAAAAAATTTAAACCCAATACTAACATTAGTGTAGTCAGACACAACTCACAAAAGGCATGCTCCAAATGAGGCTTCCTGAAAAATAACTTAGGTTTCTTGTGGGGAATGGTGAAGAAACAGAAGTCATGTCTGTGCAAACAAAACTCAACACAGCTGCCTACTACAGGGGGCTTTTGTGGTTGACAATGACTTGGCATTTGAGGGAAACGTGGTGTTGCAGGCCTTCACAAACTGGTTTTGCTTCTCTTGAGTTTGCAGTGCGAATGTAGATGGTATCACAGGGCATCTCTGCAGTATCACAGTTTAGGTAGTTTTGGTATTTGCACCCATATGGATTCCCAATCATTTTTGCTACTGTGACCCACCCGTGGACATGGTCCCTCCGGCCACATCCCCCAGTGGGGACCACCCCCCGTATCCCAACCCGTGGGCATGGTCCCACCCGCCCTGTCCCACAGGGGGACCCACCCTGCATGTCCCCAACCCCCCCGCCATGGCCATGGGGGCCTGCAGCATCTCCTGGGGGGATCCCACCCCACACATCGCTACCCCATGGGCACAGCCCCACTTGGGCACCTCCCCTGGGGGACGGTCCCACCACACGCCATAAACATGGCCCTGCACGGGGACATCCCGGAGAGGGTCCCGCCCTTGACGTCCCCCAAAACCCATCACCCCCCACGTCCCCCCCTCACCCGCTCCATCCCCGCAGCCGCCTCCTGAGCTACGAGAGCCGGACGATGGTGAGCGCCGCGGTCTTCTCCACCGGCGTCTGGCTCTCTGCCGTCCTGCTCTTCCGGCAGGCGCCGGAGGCGC
>NW_009646266.1:15209-16720 GCF_000708025.1 Charadrius vociferus | reverse complement strand
GTCAGGGACATCGGGGAGGGATGGGAGAGGGGACAGCGTGCGGGGCTGGGACTGGGACATCGGGGAGGACGGGGACAGGGACATTGGGGAGGGCTGCGACAGGGGACAGTGTGCGGGGCTGGGACAGGGACATCGGGGAGGATGGGGACGGGGATATAGGGGATGACAGGGATAGGGACATCGGGGAGGACGGGGGACATTGGGCACAGCTGGGACAGGGACATCAGGGCGGACGGGGACAGGGGACATTGGGGAGGACGGGGACAGGGACATCAGGGAGGGCTGGGACGGGGATATAGGGGATGACAGGGATAGGGACATTGGGGAGGACGGGGGACATTGGGCACAGCTGGGACAGGGACATCAGGGAGGACGGGGACAGGGGACATTGGGGAGGACGGGGACAGGGACATCAGGGAGGGCTGGGACGGGGATATAGGGGATGACAGGGATAGGGACATCGGGGAGGACGGGGGACATTGGGCACAGCTGGGACAGGGACATCAGGGAGGACGGGGACAGGGGACATTGGGGAGGACGGGGACAGGGACATCAGGGAGGGCTGGGACGGGGATATAGGGGATGACAGGGATAGGGACATCGGGGAGGACGGGCTGGGGTGGGGACATCGGGCATGGCTGCCACAGGGGACAGTGTGCATGGCTGGGACAGGGACATCGGGGAGGACAGGGACAGGGAGATTGGGGAGGACAGGGACAGGAGACAGTGTGCAGGACTGGGACAGGGGACATCAGGTACGGCTGGGACAGGGACATCGGGCAGGAGTGGGACAGCGGACAGCGTGTAGGGCTGGGACAGGGACATCGGGGAGGACAGGGGACATTGGGCACAGCTGGGACAGGGACATCGGGGAGGGCTGGGATGGGGATATAGGGGAGGACAGGGATAGGGACATCAGGGAGGACAGGGACAGGGGACATTGGGCAAGGCTGGGATAGGGGAGAGCATGTAGGGCTGGGACAGGGACATCAGGGGGGACAGGGACGGGACATTGTGCATGGCTGGGACAGGGGACATTGGGCATGGTTGGGACAAGGGCATCGGGCAGGAGTGGGACAGCGGACAGCGTGTGGGGCTGGGACAGGGACATTGGGGAGGACAGGGGACATTGGGCATGGTTGGGACAGGGACATCGGGGAGGACAGGGATAGGGACATTGGGCATGGTTGGGACAGGGACATTTGGGGGGGCTGGGATGGGGGACAGCATGCATGGCGGGGAGAGGGGACATCAGGCATGGCCGGGACAGCGACGTCGGGCATGGCTGGGACAGCGACATTGGGCAGGACTGGGATAGGGACATCGTGGAGGACAGGGACATCGGGGAGGACAGGGAACATTGGGCATGTCTAGGACAGGGACATCGGGCATGGCTGCGACAGGGGACAGGATGCATGGCTGGGACAGGGACATCGGGGAGGGCTGGGACGGGGACATCGGGCATGGCTGGGGCAGGGACATCGGGCATGGCTGGGACAAGGGGCAGGGGG
>NW_009646266.1:14292-15142 GCF_000708025.1 Charadrius vociferus | reverse complement strand
GGGGGGACGTCACACCCAGCTTCCCCCACCCCCTTTTCCTCCTCCCCGCAGTACCTGGAGTCGGTGCGCCCGCTCATGGATGACGAGAAGTACAGTAAGATGGAGGCTCTGGCCAAGGAGTTCAAGGAGAAGACAGCTCCACGGCTGCAGAAGTACCTGATCCTCAAGTCCTGGTGGACAACCAACTATGTGAGTTCTTTGGGCTTCTACGGTGCTGGAGGAGCTTCTACGGTGCTGTACGGCCGTTGTGGGGGGGACCCGCGGTGGTGGTCCCCCCTCCTCCAGCACCAGAGATGGTGACCTCAACCCAAGACCAAGGTCCTACTGTCCCCCCATGATGATGGGAAGGGGGACATGGGTCCTCCTGGGTGCCCTAGCTCACTTATTAAGTGGGGGGGGGGTCCTACACCCCATCCCCATCCCCGTCCCCATCCCTACAGGTGAGCGACTGGTGGGAGGAGTACATCTACCTGCGTGGCCGTAGCCCCATCATGGTCAACAGCAACTACTACGCCATGGTAAAGGGGGAAGGGGAGGGGGGACACCACCCGCATGACCAAAAACCCCAAATGGGGTGTTCACACACCCCTCCTCCAACCTCCCTCACCCGTCCCTTGTCCCCAGGATTTCCTCTACGTCACCCCCAGCCGCATCCAGGCTGCCCGGGCGGGTAACGTGGTGCACGCCATCCTGCTGTACCGCCGCAAGCTGGACCGCGGGGAGATCCCCCCCGTGAGCAGCCCGGGGGGGTGGGGGGTCTGGTGGGGCTGGGGGTCTTGGGGAGAGCAGGGGAGGGTGTGGGGCAGGGGTAGGGCCAGGGGGGAGTCGCCGTGGGGCTGGCATGGGGTCT
>NW_009646266.1:10886-11149 GCF_000708025.1 Charadrius vociferus | reverse complement strand
GTGCCCACCCTGCCCTCACCCCCCCTTCCCCACAGGTGGTTCGACAAGTCCTTCACGCTGGTGGTCTACAGGAACGGGAAGTTGGGGGCCAACGCCGAGCACTCCTGGGCCGACGCGCCCATCATTGGGCACCTCTGGGAGGTAACGGAGGGGCTCCCCACCGCCCCCCCGCCCTGGCTGGGCACCCCCACGGGGCACACTGGGGCTGAGGACCACCGCTGGGCACCCCTCTTAGGGACCCCCAGTTGGGCACACCAACTTGG
>NW_009646266.1:10192-10873 GCF_000708025.1 Charadrius vociferus | reverse complement strand
TGTGGGGCACCCCGGGGCTGCGTAACCCTATTTAGACAGCCCCTAGAGGTTGTCCACTCAGCCCCCCCCAGGCTGGAGACCCCCAGGGGGGCACCCCAGGGCAGGGGACCCCCAGTTTGGCACCCCCAAACGGGCACCCCCAGTTGGAGACCCTTAGGGGGCAGCCCGGGGCTGGGGACCCCCATTTAGACGACCCCCAGAAGTTGGCTGCCACCCCAGGCTGTGGACCCCCAGGTGGGCACCCCAGGGCAGGGGACCCCCAGTTTGGCACCCCCAATTGGGCCCCCCCATCCTGGGGTGGGGTCAGAGGGGTCTGACCTGGGAGGACCCCTGTGGGGCACCCCAGGTCTGGGGACCCCCATTTAGACGACACCCCAGGGCAGGGGACCCCCAGTTTGGCACCCCTAATTGGGGACCCCCAGTTGGAGACCCTTATGGGGCACCCCGGGGCTGGGGACCCCCATTTAGATTACCCCCAGAGGTTGCCCACCCCCTCAGGCTGTGGACCCCCAGGTGGGCACCCCGAGGCAGGAGACCCCCAGTTCGACACCCCCAACTGGGGGGTGAGTGGGGCTGTGGGGAGGAGGATGGGACGTGTGGGACCACACTGTGGGGGGGTGTGGGGCAGCCGGGGGGTGAGTGGGGAGGGGAAGGGGGGATGCTGGGGGTCTCGGGGGGCCG
>NW_009646266.1:0-595 GCF_000708025.1 Charadrius vociferus | reverse complement strand
GGTGGGGTTGTGTAGGGGGCTGGGGACCGAGATGGGTGGTGGGTGCTGGGGAAGGTGGTGGGTGCTGGGGAAGGTGGTGGGTGCCCAGGCAGGTGATGGGGTGGTGGGTGCTGAGGAACATGATGGGTGGTGGGTGCTAGGGAAGGTGGTGGGTGCCGGGGAAGGTGATGGGGTGGTGGAAGCTGGGACAGGATGTGATGGATGGTGGGCGCTGGGGAAGGAGGTGGGTGCTGGGTGCCGGGGATGTGATGGGTGGTGGGCACTGGGGAAGGTGGTGGGTACTCGGGAAGGTGGTGGGTACCCAGGCAGGTGATGGGGTGGTAGGTGCTGAGGAACGTCATGGGTGTTGGGTGCTGGGGAACGTGATGGGTGGTGGGTGCCAGGGAAGGCGGTGGGTCCTGATGCATGTGGTGGGTGCTGGGGCAGATGGTGGGGTGGTGAGTACCCAGGTAGGTGATGGGTGGTGGGTGCTGGGGAAGGTGGTGGGTGCTGGTACATGTGGTGGGTACTGGGGTGGGCAGTGGGGTGGTGGGTGCCCAGGCAGGTGGGTGGGTGGTGGGTGCTGGGGCAGGAGGTGGGTGGTGGGGTGGGTGGT
>NW_009646265.1:0-472 GCF_000708025.1 Charadrius vociferus | reverse complement strand
CCACCACGATCCCACCCGTGGTCCCACTGTGGTGTCCCCGTGGTCCTACCAAGGTCCCACCTGCTGCTCCATGGTCCCACCACGATCCCACCCATGGTGTCCCCGTGGTCCCACCAAACCCATTCCTCCGTGGTCCTACCACGATCCCACCTGTGACCCCACCGTGGTGTCCCTGTGGTCCTACCACGGTCCCACCTCCTCCTCCGTGGTCCCACCACGATCCCACCCGTGGTCCCACCGTGGTGTCCCCATGGTCCTACCCTGCGGCCCCGTGGTCCTGCCAAGGTCCCACCTCCTCCTCCATGGTCCCACCACGGTCCCACCTCAGCCCACCACAGTGCCCCTGTGGTCCTATCATGGTTCTCACCCATTCTTCCTTGGTCCCACCGTGACCCCACCTCATCCCCCCATGGTGTCCCCGTGGTCCTCACCCCTTCTTCCCTGCTCCCACCACAGTCCCACCAAGGTCCTA
>NW_009646264.1:0-323 GCF_000708025.1 Charadrius vociferus | reverse complement strand
CACTTGTGGGGCGCCCCACGGACCTCCGAGACCCCCAACCTCACTTGTGGGGCACCCTATGGACCTCTAGCACCCTCCAAGCTTACTTGTGGGGCGCCCTATGGATCTCCAGGACCCCCAACCTCACTTGTGGGGCGCCCCACGGACCTCTAGGACCCTCCAAGCTCACTTATGGGGCACCCCATGGACCTCTGGGACCATCCAAATCACTTGTGGGGCGCCCCACGGACCTCCTGGACCCCCAACACCTCCTGTGGGTCACCCACCTCCACCCCATGGACCTCTGGGACCCACATCCTCACTTGTGGGGCGCCCCATGGACC
>NW_009646263.1:0-8809 GCF_000708025.1 Charadrius vociferus | reverse complement strand
GCCTACAGGAAAGATGGGGAGGAACTCGTTACCAGGGAGTATAGTGATAGGACAAGGGGTAATGGTTTTCAACTGAAAAAGGGTAGATTTAGATTATATATTAGGAAGAAATTCTTTACTATGAGGGCGATGAGGCACTGGAACAGGTTGCCCAGGGAAGTTGTTGAGGCCCCATCCCTGGAGGTGCTCAAGGTCAGGTTGGATAGGGCTTTGAGCAACCTGTTCTAGTTGAATGTGTCTCTGCCCATGGCAGGGGGGGTGGAACTAGATGATCTTTAAGGTCCCTTCTAACTCTAACCATTCTATGATTTTTCAGCTGACATACCCTAGCAAGATTTTTCAGCAAGAATACCCTAATCACTAGGATAGCTGGGTATTTTGGGTAGGGGCATGCTTCATGCTTTGGTCACTCTTGCTATATAATCTGATGCTCTATGTCAATGGTTAAGATGCTCAAGTGGGATGTGACTCACTAGGTGCCAATCTTTGCTCAAGGGATTTTTGTGAATTAGTAATGATATAAGCAGGATAATCTTGAAGGGGATATTCAAAACAGGCCATGCCAGAATGTCGTAAAGCATGGTGGTTAGTCCCATATCCAAAGCCCTCATGCAGTCAAAGTAAGTTCAACGGATTCCACCTTCTGAGCAACCATTTCAATCACTGAGCTTTGGAAGATATGGGGGATAATTAAAATCATTACACTTACTCCAGTTTGGCAAATCTAGCCCTTCCCTGGCTTTCTATTCTACACAGAAATGGCAAAGACTGATTTGTGAATTATTTTAAGATGACTGAAGTAACTTTTGATAAAGCTAATTAAATGACCTCTCAAAAGTATTTCCCCTAGGTTATCTGTTGGGTAATAATAGGGGAAGGAAAAAGAAAATGGCCATGAGCAATAAAGCCACAAGTGAGCAAGTATACAAACCTTGATGGCTCAGTTAACCATAATTACTATTTTTAAATCACTTTGTTCCAAAACAGGAAAGACGCTTGAAAATATTTGAATTTAAAAAAAAGGTAATAACTTGGCAGCCCAGTTATGCTGGATAAAATTCTGAGAGAAAGATTACCATGGAGAAAAGCTGACTGCGAAAGAGTTACACTAACAGTACAAATATATGCACTGTTACTGAAGTGGAAAGGGCAGGATAACATACCATGAACACAGAACAACATGCAAAAAAGTTCACTTTCTGCCCTGTACTAAGTGAGCTTCTACATACTGCTTTCTTGGGCTTTTTCCAAACATGCTTTCTACAATAGTTGTGTTTCACTAAAAAGCATCTCTTTGTCCAGGAGCAATCCCAGGGAAGGGGAAGGGGCAACTCAGATATTTATATCTCCTCTCACTTTCTGAAAAAAGGCAGGCATTAAAAAAAAAACCCACACCACAATTAAAAAAGCCAGCCTTTCCTGTGGATTTAAAAAGGTACAGCTTACTTCCAGAAGTGTGCATGGGGAGACCATAGACAAGTTTTTGTCAAATTTTCTGTTTCCCCACCACATATTCCAAAATAACTCCCTGTAGCAGATGTAGGCCCACTGGGTAAGCCAAACAGGATGGCAAAGGTTTATTTTCTTGCTCAGCTACTTGCGTATTAAAGACACTAAGTTTCTTTTAATAAAATCTTAAACATGATGGAGAAAGTTAAGTATGATCCTTGATTCTTCTTTTGGCTGCACAGGAAGACATAAAGAACACAAATCTAAACAGTGTCTTACATTATATTTTCAGAGTAGTCAGAGACTACAACTCAGTAAAACTGATAAGTGAGACATGCTCAAAGGTGATTTAGCAGAAGTCAAGATCTTGTTTCCAATTCAAAACAGAAAACTTAAGACTCTGGTTCTGCACACAGCTGCTCAGACAACATGTGTCTGTTGAATGCTGTGTACAAACCACTGAGAGAGTTTCCTCCCATTATACCACAAATAAGCCTGTAGCACTAACTGTGATGCTGCTGTAAAGAGAAGTTGCCTGTCTCATCTAAACACATTGCCTCAACTTATAAACATTCTGGCTGACGCACTAGGCAAAACTCTGCACCCACACTTACGAAGATCTAGCATCTCATCATTGTCAGTGGTGAGACAACAGATCTACTCTAGTATAAGCAGAATTAGCCCACATTTGTTCTTAATAAAATCAATTTAGTCTTCTCCATTTTTTTTTTCTTCAAAGGAATCTTCATCCAAATATATAAATTGCTAGTTCTTCTGCATTGACTGTCTAGTTTATTCAGTGACATTTATGCTTCATCGGTACTTTTGAAACCTCCAGGGTAGATCTCCATATTGGATATGTGTGCAAGGTTTTGGTAGCAGGGGGGGCTACAGGGGTGGCTTGTTTGAGAAGCTGCTAGAAGCTTCCCCTATGTCCAATAGAACCAATGCCAGCCAGCTCCAAGATGGACCCACCACTGACCAAGGCTGAGCCGATCAGCAATGGCTGTAGCGCCTCTGTGATAACAGATTTAGAAGGGGAAAAAAAACCTGCAGCAGAACAGCACCATGCAGAAGAGAAGAGTGATAATATGTGAGAGAAACAACTCTGCAGACACCAAGGTCAGTGAAGAAGGAGGGGGAGCAGGTGCTCCAGGCGCCAGAGGAAAGATTCCCCTGCAGCCTGTGGTGAAGACCATGGTAAAGCAGGCTGTCTCCCTGCAGCCCATGGAGGACCCCACACCGGAGCAGGTGAATGTACCCAAAGGAGGCTGTGACCCTGTGGAGACCCTGTGCTGGAGCAGGCTCCAGGCTGGACCCGTGGAGAGAGGGGCCCACGCTGGAGCAGGTTTTCTGGCAGGACTTGTGACCCTGTGGGGACCCACGCTGGAGCAGTCTGATCCTGAAGGACTGCACCTCGTGGAAAGGACCCATGCTGGAGCAGGGGAAGAGTGTGAGGAAGAAGGAGTGGCAGAGACAACGTGTGATGAACTGACCACAACCCCTATTCCCCATCCCCCTGCGCTGCTCAGGGTGAGGGCAGGTAGAGAAAATCAGGAGTGGAAGAAGGGATGGATGGGGGGAAGGTGTTTTAATATTTAAGTTTTATTTGTCATTATCTTATTATGATTTGATTGTTAATAAATTAAACTAATTTCCCCAAGTCAAGTCTGTTTTGCCTGTGGGGGTAAGTGGTGAGTGATCTGTCTGTCTTTATCTTGGCCCACAAGCTTTTCATTATATTTTCTCTCCCCTGTCCAGCTGAGGAGGGGAGTGATAGAGCAGCTTTGGTGGGCACCTGGGGTCTAGTAAGGGTCAACCCACCACACTTGAACTCAGAAAGGATGAAATTGTGTGCAGTGGAGACTCTCCCTGTTACAGCAAATTTCCCCCAGAGGGTATGGCTGAGGGCTGAGCTGTTTGTTGTTGTTTTTTTTTTTCAAAGACCATATGAGAATTGTTTTTTGAATTCAGATACTCATGTATTTTTCTGGCAAAAAAAAATCCACTCTGTAAGAATCTGTCAGATCTTTTACAGACCTGGAGGTGTCATAGTGACTCCCCTGTGGGAAGAAGTTTGATCCCCAGATCTGGAGTAATCCACTAGAAGCCAATGCTTTGAACAGATTTCAGCAAGCAATTGAATAGTGGCACACAGCTCCTGTTCCCGACCTGCTGCGCTTGAAGAAACATTGAGGCAAGACAGACACTGTCTGTCAGATGGGGATGGTGTGAAACCAGAACAGAGTTAGGAGATAAAAATCTAAGGTCTCTTAGGGTAGAGGTGCACAGTAATTTTGTCATCTGTTTTAGGGGAATTACCTAGCAATAGCTTTCCTCAAAATTACCAAAGCAGAGAGTCAAAAGCTAGAAATGCTTCCTTGTATATGTGCAATTTGTTTCTGCAATTTTTCTGCCAAAGAACACAGTAGTGTTTCCAGTAGTATAAAAGATATTCCGTTCAGAATTGAGGAAGAAAAAACTCCAAAACCCCAACAAACCAAAAAAACACCCACAAAACACAATTAAAGGTTTAAATAAGTGCAGAGGCAAGCAGCAAGCAAGATGTCATTATTATAGTAAAAAAACACAGTTCAAAGGTGTAATGACATCAAAGTTGTAGGAAACACCACAGGAAGCATTTCAGCACTATGTTGTTTGGTACATGCACCATAAAACACAGGAAGAATTATCCATTTTTATGTTCATGTAGGAAAACTAGGTTTTACTTGGAAACATTAGGATTGATACGGTTTAATCTTTCTAAATGTCTCTGCTCCTTGTTCTAACCATTAGTAAACTACCTGCCTTGAGAGTAAACCTGGCATAAGGTTCACAGCTAGTTCTTATTTTGTTGCACAAAGGAGTATAGCCTGTTTTGTATCTGGCTTTGATTCTCATAGTCACCTTGCACCTGTTAACAGTAAATAGTTGCCTGTGATGGGTCTTTTCCAGTCCACGTGTTTTCATCTTGCAGATTGGGATAATGAATTGATATGCTACAAAGAATTAAGTAAGGATCTAACCTGTACCTGGCTGCCAGTACACAGTGCTCCAAATACTAATTATTATATCTTATTCTTAAAATGGTAAGTCTAAAAGTGACTTCAGAAAATGAAAAGCTGCCGTTGCTGTTCAGCATGATTCCTACCTCCCCAAGTTTTGTTCCAATGTATTTCATCAAATTGTAGATTGTTACACAACACTGGTCAAAATCTTTCCTCACGTCTCATCAATATGCATTGATTTGGCAAGAGCTGCACTCCTGAAAAGTGCAAGGAGGATGAAAGATTAGCAAGCATATACAGTGCCAAGCAGAAACTTAGGTTAGGTTAAGCAGGCAAAGCTTACTCTCTAATTTGAGGAAGAGAGGCTTACAACTTCCTATGCTCATGAGGGGTGATTGGCAAAGCTCCTTAGGAACAGAATGGGAGAACCTCAGTGATAGCAACTGCCGAGTACCTGTCTCTTCCACAGATTCATTCAACTTTGATCAGCCTGAGACCCCCATCTTCCCTCCCAGTTTTAAAGAAAAGATAACAGAGCAACTGTGTAAGTTAGTAGCTACATTACAGAGAAAGGAAATCAGCTCTTTAAACCAGTAGTTTTCTTCACCACCCACTGAAGAATATGGGAATGATTTTGCAACAACCCTTCCTCCCCCAGTAAATCATACTTATTTGAGAAACAGTGATTTCTTCTTTCTATAATTTGCAAGAGTCATACATCTTTCCATGCTTCCAACAAATCTGTTCAAAACACTATTGCCAAAGATCACCTTATTCAATTACTTTTATTTGCATCTATTGACTTGCATTGAATATTCAAGACCAATGTATTCAAAGCAAAAAAAAAAAAACCACCTGTTTTTTATTGTACATTATATATTATGCTATACCATGTATCCAAAGTGATGTCAGATTTGGCACATAAGAAAAATAGATTTTTATGTATTTTGTTGCAACTGTGAATTATCAAGCATTGGTTTAATAGGTGGAATGAACTTGTAAGGTTAATCTCAAACTCATACCTTAAAATATGGGTATGTTCAGTTGGCCCTTTTTTGAGAAAGCTAAAACAAAGCAGCCAGGTAAAATGTAGATAGGCAGATTAAATCAATATTTGCCCATTGGTTTGTTTAAAAAAAAAAAAGCAAAAAAAACCAAAACCAGCTGCCATCTCAGTACCTGCATTACAAAAGGGATTTTCCTCATTTTATATCTACACATTTGGGATCTCCTGTGAAATTAAGGATATGTTTAGAAAGAGAGAACCAAGATCAGAAGACATAATCTTTGCCATGAGGCCATGTCATGGGGTTACACAGGGAACACCACTGTATGCTGTTGGCAAATTCTGATGCTCGTTGCTGATTATTTTGCCACATAACACACCGCTCTGCATTCAAAACAAAAAAAAAACCAACAACAAAAAAAAACAAAACCCCACACCTGTGGTTAGGAGCATCTCCTAAAGCTAAGGAAATGTCACTACAATGGGAAATTCCCCAGGGTGATCTTTTCTGCACATTGCAGAGGAGCAAAGCAACCATCTCAGGGCTGTGGTTACTCCCCCCATCACCTTCAATATTTTCCCACTGGAGGTAGCAGCAGGTGCCAACTTGCAATAAGCACCAAACCCCACTGCATTTGCTGTCTTGACTCTTGGGTCTTTCAGGAGCCCTGATTTCTTGGAAGGGGAAAAGCACCTTTGAAACAGCTTTGCTTCTACAGAGAAGGTATCAGCTGAAGCATTTGTAAGCTAGTTGCTCTTAGAGTTCTCAGCCAAACTCAGACTGTGCTGTTCCTAAGTGTGGTGGGTTGACCCTGGCTGGACACCAGGTGCCCACCAAGCTGCTCTATTACTCCCCCTCGTCAACTGGACAGGGGGAGAAAATACAATGAAAGGCTCGTAGGTCAAGATAAGCACAGGAAGATCACTCAGCAATTATCATCACAGGCAAAACAGACTCAACTCGGGGAAATTAATTTATTACCAATGAAAATCATAGTAGGATAATGAGAAATAAAAATAAATCTTAAGACGTTCCCCCCACCCCTCCCTTCTTCCCAGGCTCAACTTCACACCCGATTTCATTATCTCCTCCTCCCCCTGAGTGGCACAGGAGGATGAGGAATGGGAGTTACAGTCAGTTCATCACACTTTGTCTCTGCTACTCCTTCTTCCTCACACTCTTCTCCTGCTCCAGCGTGGGGTCCCTCCCACAGGAGACAGTCCTCCATGAACTTCTCCAGCATGGGTCCTTTCCACAGGGTGCAGTCCTTCAGGATCAGACTGCTCCAGCGTGGGTCCCCCATGGGGTCACAAGTCCTGCCAGAAAACCTGCTCCAGCGTGGGCCCCTCTCTCCACAGGGTCCTGAGTCCTTCCAGGAGCCTGCTCCAGCACAGGGTCTCCACAGGGTCACAGCCTCCTTTGGGTACATTCACCTGCTCCGGTGTGGGGTCCTCCATGGGCTGCAGGGAGACAGCACTATTGCGGTTGCTGATGAGCTCAGCCCGGGCCAGCAGTGGGTCAGTCTTGGAGCTGGCTGGCATGGGCTCTATCAGACATAGGAGAAGCTTCTAGCAGCTTCTCACAGAAGCCAATCATGTAGCCCCCCCACACACACACTATCACAACCTTGCCATGCAAACCCATTACAATGATACTGTTTGTACCCACAACTTACTTTGTTCCTTGATATAGGAGTCTTGGAAGCACCACCTGCTATTCATATGTTAATTGCACGATTGGTGTTCCAACCTCATATGCATCAATGCTCACCATGTCACTGTTCCTTTGTGGGTTTCCCGAGAACAGATTGGAACTACAGAAGTTCTTGGCCTGGTTACAGCTTAGGCCTTTACCTCCTTTGGAGCCTGAACCAAACTACCAATAGTTTGGTCAAGGAGTTGAGTGCATCTGTTACAGAAGCCATTAAGAAATTCTGGAAATTTTTCTACAATTCATGATTATAAGTAGTCTTGACATTTCGATTTTGCCTTTCAGACTCACTCAGAATAGCACCTGCTTAGAAAAAGGGTCTTCTTGAAATCAGTAGAATCATTCACAAAAGGAACAACCCTATTCTGTTGATACCATAAAGATTTGAAAATTATTTATCTCCAGTCTTTTTGAAGTTTTTCAAAGTTCAGTATTCTGAGCCGTCTTATTTTTTATAAAACACACTTGACAGATAATTACCAAAGCTTTCCTGCTTCTCTTGTATTTATAAGATCTGCATGTTTCCCATTTTAGGGAAGTGCACGACACCATCTAACATAAACACTCATCAGATCACAAACCAATTGATAATAAAATGGGACCTGCCTGCAACTCCTACACAATATGAGCTGAGATAGAGAGGAGCTCACAGAATCCACTCTGTGGACTCTGGTAAGTACTTCCAGATGATAACCACTTGAGAACATGAGGTGCCTTAATATCAACTTAGCAGTACATAGCACATATGGTAAGATGTAAACAGGATGCTACTGAAGAGCATACATAACACAGATAGCAAGGAGGCACAGCATGCAGACAATTTGTAGGCAAATCTCACAAAGGTCTCTTGGTTTTGTTCTGACAAATCCTAAGATGTTTGAGAGAAAGATTAATAGTATTATACAGAAAAAACAGAACAGTATGTCAGCTGGTTCGTTAACCAGCAATGCAAAAGCTGAAGAGGATATCAGAAATGCCATACCAACTCAAGTCCTGATTACACTTAAAGTGATAGACCATATTACTCTTTCTGCTGGTATCATTAAATTTTCAAACTGATTAGAGATCAGGTTGCTGTGATTTTTAAGGTAACAATTCATACCTTACACATTTTGTGTTTTGCATCAGTTTTCCAGATTTCCTTCTTTGACAAGAAGGGAAATAATTTCTGTGATACAAGATCAGTTCGAGTCACATTTTAGGATGTGCAACGGTGAGAATATGGTCCAGCAAAAGGACATTATCTAAAACTAAAGGGATTAAGAAAGACAGGGGAAAACGGTCATAATTTCAGAAAAATCTGCATGCAGCAAAGGCTGCTTATCCTGCCCCTTTGCCTTTCAGCATATCATGCTAGGGCTTCACCAGCAGGCATGCACACATGCATGATTTGTATCACTGAGTCCCTGAAAATGTCTCTTTTGCAAGCTCTGTTATCTGTAGTTGGATGAGGAATATGTGTTTATCAGGCAGAACAGGACCCCAAGAAGAAAGACTAAAATGCAACTGTTTCCACTTCTTGTGCATATCTGCTCTCTTAGGAGTCTCTTCACTACTTTTATACCACCAGAATATCTTGTGTTCTTCCCTTTATATCAGAAGATGTCATTGTAGAGACTGACACGACACTGAATA
>NW_009646262.1:0-438 GCF_000708025.1 Charadrius vociferus | reverse complement strand
CAGAATTGAATCCCCTATTACAATGACTTTAATTTAAGAATCTCTCCATGGTTCCTATTTCACCCTCTGACTCATCTTTAGGATTTCTCAGTCACCTGCTGTGTGGTAGGAGTTGAAATAATCAATAGAAATTTGGTCTCTTGTCTCTTTTTTTTTTCTCTAATGTCATAACTGAATCAAGATATGCCAAGGAAAAACAAGGGACTTGACGAAGATGCATTAGAAAAAAAGTTACAAATAAGCTACGGTGTTAAACTAAATGAATCAAATAAATAGTAATATTGTTTTTAAACCTTTGGCTGTTGTGGAGGCAACCAATTCTAACACTATAAGATTTAACAGCTACAATCCAGGAGATGGAAAGTAAATTTCCTCCTCAAGCATGAACTTTCTGTCTGGCTGTTTCTGTTGCTCATTGTCCTGGTTTGAGGTAAAACA
>NW_009646261.1:1114-3145 GCF_000708025.1 Charadrius vociferus | reverse complement strand
TCCGTCCGTCCGTCCGTCCCTCTCTCGGCCTCTCCATCCAGCCGCCCATCCACCCGTCCGTCTGTCCATCCTTCCATTCCTCCCTCTGCCTGTCCGCCCATCCGTCTGTCCGTCCATCCGTCCACTCGTCCATCCACCCCTCTCTCGGCCTGTCCATCCATCCGTCCGTCCGTCCCTCTGTCTGCCCATCCTTCTATCCCTCCCTCCCTCTGCCTGAGCATCCATCCTCCAGCCAGCTGTCTGTCTGTCCGTCCATCCATCCATCCATCCATCCGCCTGCCCACTTCTCTGCCTGTCCATCTGTCTGTCCATCCGTCCATCCACCCCTCTGCCTGTCCGTCCCTCCGTCCATCTGTCCGTCCATCCACCCATCCATCCCTCCCTCCCTCTGCCTGTCAGTCCCTCTGTCTGTCTGTCCGTCCACCCACCCCTCTGCCTGTCCATCCACCCCTCCCGCTGTCCCTCTGTCTGTCCATCTGTCCGTCATCCATCCGCCTGTCCATCCCTTGGCCTGTCCATCCATCCCTCTGCCTGTCCGTCTGTCCGTCCATCCATCCCTTCCTCTGCCTGTCAATCCCTCTGTCTGTCCCTCCACCCATCCCTCTGCCTGTCCGTCCATCCCTCTACCTGTCCGTCTGTCCGTCTGTCTGTCCATCCATCCATACATCCATCCATCTATCCTTCCCTTCCTCTGCCGGTCAGTCCCTCTGTCTGTCTGTCCATCCGTCCATCTGTCCATCCATCCCTCTGCCTCTCCATCCATCCATCTGTCTGTCCATCTGTCCGCCCACCCATCCCTCTGCCTGTCCACCTGTCCATCCGTCCATCCGTCCGTCCATCCATCCCTTCCTCTGCCGGTCAGTCCCTCTGTCTGTCTGTCCATCCACCCTTCCATCCATCCTTCTACCTGTCCATCTGCCTGTCCGTCCGTCCCTCTATCCATCCATCTGTCCGTCCACCCATCCCTCTGCCTCTCCATCCGTCTGTCTGTCCGTCTGTCCATCTACCCCCCCCCCCCTCTGCCTCTCCATCCATCCATCTGTCTGTCCATCCGTCCATCCATCCATCCATCCCTCTGCCTCTCCATCCGTCCCTCTGTCCATCTGTCCATCCATCCATCCGTCCACCCACCCATCTGTCTGTCTGTCCCTCTGTCCCTCTGTCCGTCTGTCCATCCACCCATCCATCCCTCCCTTCCTCTGCCTGTCAGTCCCTCTGTCTGTCTGTCCGTCCACCCACCCCTCTGCCTGTCCATCCACCCCTCCCGCTGTCCCTCTGTCTGTCCATCTGTCCGTCATCCATCCGCCTGTCCATCCCTTGGCCTGTCCATCCATCCCTCTGCCTGTCCGTCTGTCCGTCCATCCATCCCTTCCTCTGCCTGTCAATCCCTCTGTCTGTCCCTCCACCCATCCCTCTGCCTGTCCATCCATCCCTCTACCTGTCCGTCTCTCCGTCTGTCTGTCCATCCATCCATCCATCCATCTATCCTTCCCTTCCTCTGCCGGTCAGTCCCTCTGTCTGTCTATCCATCTGTCCATCTGTCCATCCATCCCTCTGCCTCTCCATCCATCCATCTGTCTGTCCATCTGTCCGCCCACCCATCCCTCTGCCTGTCCACCTGTCCATCCGTCCATCCGTCCGTCCATCCATCCCTTCCTCTGCCGGTCAGTCCCTCTGTCTGTCTGTCCATCCACCCTTCCATCCATCCTTCTACCTGTCCATCTGCCTGTCCGTCTGTCCCTCTATCCATCCATCTGTCCGTCCACCCATCCCTCTGCCTCTCCATCCGTCTGTCTGTCCGTCTGTCCATCTACCCACCCCCCCCTCTGCCTCTCCATCCATCCATCTGTCTGTCCATCCGTCCATCCATCCATCCATCCCTCTGCCTCTCCATCCGTCCCTCTGTCCATCTGTCCATCCATCCATCCGTCCACCCACCCATCTGTCTGTCTGTCCCTCTGTCCCTCTGTCCGTCTGTCCATCCACCCATCCATCCCTCCCTTCCTCTGCCTGTCAGTCCCTCTGTCTGTC
>NW_009646261.1:0-432 GCF_000708025.1 Charadrius vociferus | reverse complement strand
CATGTGTGCGGTGATACAGGCGCATTAGGGACACGTAGAGCCATAGGTACACGCTAGGGACATGCGTGCAGCCACACGGACACGTTAAGGACATGCGTGCAGTCACACGGACACGTTAAGGACATGCGTGAGGCCACACGGACATGGTAAGGACACGCATGCAACCACAGAGCCACACTGGGGTCATGCGTACAGTGACACGGACACGCCGGGGACATGTGTACGGTGACACGCTAGGGACATGTGTACAGCCGTACAGACACGCTAGGGTCATGTGTGTACAGCGACAGAAACACACGAGGGACAGACGTGCAGTGACGGGGACACCCTAGGGACATGCGTGCAGCCACGCAGACACGCTAGGGACACGTGTAGAGTGGCAGGGACACGCTAAGGACACGGTAAGGACACGTGTAGAGTGGCAGGGACACG
>NW_009646260.1:14457-17621 GCF_000708025.1 Charadrius vociferus | reverse complement strand
CCATGGGGACAAGGACCCCAAGGTGTCGACCACGGGGACAGGGACACCAAGATGTCCCCCATGGGGTTGGAGACCCCACATCCCACCCCACCTTGGGGACAAGGACCCCACCTCGGGGACACTCACCTTTGATGCTGAAGCCCATGGCGACCTCAAGCTGGTGACGGCTGTGCCCAGCGGTGGCCAACTGGAGGGCCACCAGGACAGCGGTGGCCCCGTGAGGGGCGAAGATGGCGTTGGTGTCCCCTCGGTGTCCCATCGCCTCCCGGAAGAGCCGCAGCCCGAAGTCGGCCACCAGTCGGGCCACCCGTCCTGTCACCGGTGTCCCAGCACCCACCAGGGCCACCAAGGCCATGGCCACCAGAGCCACCGGGGTCACCCGCATCCTGAAGGGGACCGGGGGTTCAGGGGTCACCCGAGCCACCGAGGTGACCCCAGTGCTGGTCCCAGTCCCAGTGACAGCCCCAATCCCAATCCCAGTGCTGGTCCAGTCCCAACCCCAACCCCAATTCCAATCCCAATCCCAATCCCAACCCCAATCCCAATCCCAGTGCTGGTCCCAGCATCAGCCCCAGTCCCAGTCCCAGTCATGATGCTGGTCCCAGTCCCGATGCTGGTCCCAGTCCCTGTTTCAGCCCCAATCCCAGTTCCGATGCTGGTCTCAGTCCCAATCGCAATCCCAGTGCTGGTCCCAGTGTCATCCCCAATCCCAATCCCAACCCCAGTCCCAGTCCCAGTCCTGGTATCAGCCCCAATCCCAGTCCTGATATTGGTCCCAGTCCTGGTGCTGGTCCCAGTCCCAGTGATGATGGCCCCAGTCCCTGTCCCAGTCCCAGTCCCAGTCCTGGTGCTGGTCCCAGCCCCAGTGTCAGCCCCAGTCCCATCCCAGTCCCAATCCCAGTCCCAGTCCCAGTCCCAATCCTAGTCCTGGTGCTGGTCGCAGTCCCAGTGTCAGCCCCAGTCCCACCCCAGTCCCAGTACTGGTCCCAATCCCACTCCCAGTGCTGGTCCCAGTCCCAGTGACGATGGCCCCAGTCCCTGTCCCAGTCCCAGTCCCAGTCCTGGTGCTGGTCCCAGCCCCAGTGTCAGCCCCAGTCCCATCCCAGTCCCAGTCCCAGTACTGGTCCCAATCCCACTCCCAGTGCTGGTCCCAGTCCCAGTGACGATGGCCCCAGTCCCTGTCCCAGTCCCAGTCCCAGTCCTGGTGCTGGTCCCAGCCCCAGTGTCAGCCCCAGTCCCATCCCAGTCCCAGCCCAGTCCCAGTCCCAGTACTGGTCCCAATCCCACTCCCAGTGCTGGTCCCAGTCCCAGTGACGATGGCCCCAGTCCCTGTCCCAGTCCCAGTCCCAGTCCTGGTGCTGGTCCCAGCCCCAGTGTCAGCCCCAGTCCCATCCCAGTCCCAGCCCAGTCCCAGTCCCAGTACTGGTCCCAATCCCACTCCCAGTGCTGGTCCCAGTCCCAGTGACGATGGCCCCAGTCCCTGTCCCAGTCCCAGTCCCAGTCCTGGTGCTGGTCCCAGCCCCAGTGTCAGCCCCAGTCCCATCCCAGTCCCAGCCCAGTCCCAGTCCCAGTACTGGTCCCAATCCCACTCCCAGTGCTGGTCCCAGTCCCAGTGACGATGGCCCCAGTCCCTGTCCCAGTCCCAGTCCCAGTCCTGGTGCTGGTCCCAGCCCCAGTGTCAGCCCCAGTCCCATCCCAGTCCCAGCCCAGTCCCAGTCCCAGTACTGGTCCCAATCCCACTCCCAGTGCTGGTCCCAGTCCCAGTGACGATGGCCCCAGTCCCTGTCCCAGTCCCAGTCCCAGTCCTGGTGCTGGTCCCAGCCCCAGTGTCAGCCCCAGTCCCATCCCAGTCCCAGCCCAGTCCCAGTCCCAGTACTGGTCCCAATCCCACTCCCAGTGCTGGTCCCAGTCCCAGTGACGATGGCCCCAGTCCCTGTCCCAGTCCCAGTCCCAGTCCTGGTGCTGGTCCCAGCCCCAGTGTCAGCCCCAGTCCCATCCCAGTCCCAGCCCAGTCCCAGTCCCAGTACTGGTCCCAATCCCACTCCCAGTGCTGGTCCCAGTCCCAGTGACGATGGCCCCAGTCCCTGTCCCAGTCCCAGTCCCAGTCCTGGTGCTGGTCCCAGCCCCAGTGTCAGCCCCAGTCCCATCCCAGTCCCAGCCCAGTCCCAGTCCCAGTACTGGTCCCAATCCCAGTCCCAGTGCCGGGTCTCCCCGGTGCCCCCTCACCTGTAGGTCTCAGTCGCGCTGTCCCAGTGTCAGCTCCGGTATCGATCCCAGTGTCCCACTGTCAGTCCTGGTGCTGGTCCGGCTGTCCCAGTATCAGCACTGGTTTTGGTCCTGGTGTCCCAGTGTTGGTCCTTGTGTCGGTGCCGGTGTCCCAGTCCCGGTGTTCCAGTATCAGTCCCAGTATCAGTCCCGGTGTCCCAGTGTCGTTCTTGGTGTCCCGGTGTTGGTCCTGCTGTCCCGGTGTCCTGATGTCCTGGTGTCCCAGTATCCCACTGTCCTGGTGTCCCGGTCTCCCACTATCCCAGTGTCCCGGTGTTGGTCCCGGTGTTGGTCCCGGTGTTGGTCTCGGTGTCCTGGTGTCCCAGTATCCTGATGTCCCAGTGTCCCGGTGTCCCGAAGTCCCAGTGTTGGTCTCAGCGTCCCAGTGTCCCGGTGTTGATCCCAATGTCCCGGTGTTGGTCCCGGTCCTGGTGTCAGTCCCGGTGTCCCAATGTTCTGGTCCTGGTGTCCCGGTGTTGGTCCTGCTGTCTGTCCTGGTGTCCCGATGTCCCGGTGTCGGTCCCGGTGTCCCGATGTCCCGGTGTTGGTCCCGGTGTCGGTCCCAATGTCGGTCCCGGTGTCCCGATGTCCCGGTGTTGGTCCCGGTGTCGGTCCCAATGTCGGTCCCGGTGTCCCGATGTCCCGGTGTTGGTCCCGGTGTCGGTCCCAATGTCGCTGTCTGTCCCAATGTCGGTCCCGGTGTCCCGATGTCCCGGTGTTGGTCCCGGTGTCGGTCCCAATGTCGGTCCCGGTGTCCCGATGTCCCGGTGTTGGTCCCGGTGTCGGTCCCAATGTCAATCCCGGTGTCCCGATGTCCCGGTGTTGGTCCCAATGTCAATCCCGGTGTCGGTCCCGGTGTCCCGATGTCCCGGTGTTGGTCCCGGTGTCGGTCCCAATGT
>NW_009646260.1:0-1268 GCF_000708025.1 Charadrius vociferus | reverse complement strand
CCCCCTCCGGCCCACCCATGGGTGCTCACCCCGCGTCTGCTCCTGCACCCAGGCGTTGAGGAGGGCGCGGGCGCCCTCACCCCGTTGGAAGTCCACCCTGGCCAGGCGGCGGGGACCGATGGCGCGGACGAAGTTGGGGACGAAGCCGGGGGTCAGCGTCACCCCCCGCCCCACAAAAAGTCCCTCGGCCACGGCCAGGAGGTGGCCGGGTCCCCTCAGCGCCCGGCGCAGCACCCGCAGCTCCGCCGCCACCCCTGGATCTGTGGGGTGGGGGAAACTGTGTCACAGCGTGGGGACGGGGACAAAGGTGGGGGAACCGGAGTGGGGACATCCGTGGGGGATTTGGTGTGGGGACATCCGTGGGAGACCCCACGTGGGGACATCCGTGGGTGACCTGGCATTGGGACACTCATAAGAGACCAAACATGGGGGTGGAGATGTCCATGGGTGACCTCGCATGGGGACACCCATGGGTGACCTGGTGTGGGGACATCCATGGGTGACCTGGCGTGGGGATGGGGACACCCATGGGTGACCTGGTGTGGAGACATCCATGGGTGACCTGGCGTGGGGATGGGGACACCCATGGGTGACCTGGTGTGGAGACATCCATGGGTGACCTGGCATTGGGGACACTCATGGGAGACCCAATGTGGGGATTGGGAGACCCACCATGGGGATGGGGACATCCATGGGTGACCTGGTGTGGGGACAGGAACACCTGTGGGAAACCAGGCGTAGGGCTGGGGACACCCATGGGTGACCTGGCATTGGGGACACTCATGGGAGACCCAACGTGGGGATTGGGACACCCATGGGTGACCTGGCATGGGGACACTCATGGGAGACCCAACGTGGGTGGGGACACCCATGGGTGACCTGGCATTGGGGACACTCATGGGAGACCCAACGTGGGGATTGGGACACCCATGGGTGACCTGGCATGGGGACACTCATGGGAGACCCAACGTGGGGATGGGGACACCCATGGGTGAGCTGGTGTTGGGACACTCATGGGAGACCCATCACGGGGACGACCATGGGTGACCTGGCATGGGGATGGGGACATCCATGGGCGACCTGGCGTGGGGGCATGCATGGGAGACCCATCATGGGGACAGGGACACCCGTAGGAGACCAGGTGTAGGGACGGGGACACCCATGGGTGACCTGGTGTGGGTACACCTGTGGGAGACCCCACAACGCATCCCTCCCTGGGGACAAGGACAGTAAGGTGTCCCCCATGGGGATGGAGACCCCACATCCCA
>NW_009646259.1:3956-5691 GCF_000708025.1 Charadrius vociferus | reverse complement strand
CGTGTGCCTCGGGGTGCAGTGTTGGTGTCGCATGTTCCTCGAGGTGCAATAGTGGTGTCGCATGTTCCTTGGGCTGCAATGGTGGTGTCGCGTGTTCCTCGGGGCTCAATAGTGGTGTCGCATGTTCCTCAGGGTGCAATGGTGGTGTTGCGTGTTCCTTGAGCTGCACTGGTGGTGTCGCGTGTTCCTTGGGGCTCAGTGGTGGTGTCGCACACTCCTCGGGCTGCAACACTGACGTGACACGCTTCTTGGGTCACAACGGTGGTGTCACACGCTCCTTAAGCCGCAATGCTGACGTGACACGCTTCTTGGGTCACAACGGTGGTGTCACACACTCCTTAAGCTGCAACGCTGACGTGACGCCCTTCTTGGGGCACAACGGTGGTGTCGCACGCTCCTTAAGCTGCAATGCTGATGTGACGCGCTTCTTGGGTCACAACGGTGGTGTCGCACGCTCCTTAAGCTGCAGTGCTGACGTGACACGCTTCTTGGGGCACAACGGTGGTGTCGCACGCTCCTTAAGCTGCAGTGGTGATGTTGGATGCTCCTCGGGCTGCAACGCCGATGCTGCATGCTCTTTGGTGTGCAACGGTGGTGTTGCACGCTCCTGGGGCTGCAACGCTGCCGTGACACGCTTCTTGGGGCACAACGGTGGCGTCGCACGCTCCTTAAGCTGCAGTGCTGACGTGACACGCTTCTTGGGTCACAACGATGGTGTCGCACGCTCCTCGGGCTGCAACGCTGACGTGACACGCTTCTTGGGTCACAACGATGGTGTCGCACGCTCCTCGGGCTGCAACGCTGACGTGACACGCTTCTTGGGTCACAACGATGGTGTCGCACGCTCCTCGGGCTGCAACGCTGACGTGACACGCTTCTTGGGTCACAACGATGGTGTCGCACGCTCCTCGGGCTGCAACGCTGACGTGACACGCTTCTTGGGTCACAACGATGGTGTCGCACGCTCCTCGGGCTGCAACGCTGACGTGACACGCTTCTTGGGTCACAACGATGGTGTCGCACGCTCCTCGGGCTGCAACGCTGACGTGACACGCTTCTTGGGTCACAACGATGGTGTCGCACGCTCCTCGGGCTGCAACGCTGACGTGACACGCTTCTTGGGTCACAACGATGGTGTCGCACGCTCCTCGGGCTGCAACGCTGACGTGACACGCTTCTTGGGTCACAACGATGGTGTCGCACGCTCCTCGGGCTGCAACGCTGACGTGACACGCTTCTTGGGTCACAACGATGGTGTCGCACGCTCCTCGGGCTGCAACGCTGACGTGACACGCTTCTTGGGTCACAACGATGGTGTCGCACGCTCCTCGGGCTGCAACGCTGACGTGACACGCTTCTTGGGTCACAACGATGGTGTCGCACGCTCCTCGGGCTGCAACGCTGACGTGACACGCTTCTTGGGTCACAACGATGGTGTCGCACGCTCCTCGGGCTGCAACGCTGACGTGACACGCTTCTTGGGTCACAACGGTGGTGTCACACGCTCCTTAAGCTGCAGTGGTGATGTGACACACTCCTCGGGCTGCAACGCCGATGCTGCATGCTCTTTGGTGTGCAACGGTGGCGTCGCACGCTCCTTAAGCTGCAGTGCTGACGTGACACGCTTCTTGGGGCACAACGGTGGTGTCACACGCTCCTTAAGCTGCAACGCTGACGTGACACGCTTCATGGGGCACAACGGTGGTGTCGCACGCTCCTTAAGCTGCAACGCTGA
>NW_009646259.1:1776-2760 GCF_000708025.1 Charadrius vociferus | reverse complement strand
GGTTTGGTGCGGGTGAGGGGCGCGCGGGGGGATTTGGGGGGGGGTGGGGCCGACGCAGGCGGCGCTCTTGCACGCGGCTGCACGCTTGTGCACGCGGCCGCACGCTCCTGAACGGGTGTGGACGCTCGTGCATGGGGCCACACGCTCGTGCACGCGTGTCCATGCTCTGGCACGTGGCCGCACGCTTGTGCACGTGTGTGCATGCTTCTGCACGTGTGTGCATGCTTGTGCTGCTGACTGAATACTCGTGCACGTGACAACGTGCTCGTGCACGTGTGTACACACTCTTGCACGTGGCTGCATGCTTGTGCACACGTGTGCGTGCTCACACACGTGGCTGCGTGCTCGTGCACAGGGTTGCGTTCTCATGTGTGCACACGCTTTTGCACCCGGCTGCACGCTCGTGCACGCTCATGCAGCCTCTTGCACGCTCACAAAGTCTCTTGCACTCATGTAGAGTCTCTTCCACATGACTGCACGCTCACGCACACTCATGCAGCCTCTTACATGCGTGTTCATACTCTTGCATGCAATTTGTCGCTCTTGCACGTGACAGCACACTTGTGCACACTCATGCAGCCTCTCGCACGCTCATGCAGCCTCTTGCACGCTCATAGAGTCCCTTGCACATGACTGCACATTTGTGCACACTCACAGAGTCTATTGCACACGACTGCGCACTTGCATGTTCATACTCTGGTGTGCAATTTATCGCTGCTGCACATGACTGCACGCTTGCGCACACTCACGCAGCCTCTTGCACGCATGTAGAGTCTCTTCCACATGACTGCACGCTCGCGCACGCTCATGCAGCCTCTTGCACGCTTAGATAGGCTCCTACATGCATGTTCATACTCTGGTGTGCAATTTATCGCTGCTGCGCACGACTGCACGCTTGCGCACGCTCATGCAGCCTCTCGCACGCTCGTAGAGTCCCTTGCACATGACGGCACGCTTGCGCACCCTCACGCAGCCTCCATGTGC
>NW_009646259.1:0-376 GCF_000708025.1 Charadrius vociferus | reverse complement strand
GGGTTTTGGACTGGGAATCGTTGGGATTGGCACTGGGGTTAATTGGAATTAGCACTGGTCTTGGGTTTTGTACTGGGAATCGTTGGGATTGGCGCTGGGGTTAATTGGGATTGCACTGGGATTGGGGTTTTGGACTGGGAATCGTTGGGATTGGCACTGGGGTTAATTGGGATTTGCACCGGGATTGGGTTTTGTACTGGGATTGATTGGGAGTAGCACTGGGATTGGGTTTTGGACTGGGATTGATTGGGAGTAGCACTGGGGTTAATTGGGATTAGCACTGGTCTTGGGTTTTGTACTGGGAATCGTTGGGATAGGCACTGGGGTTAATTGGGATTTGCACTGTGACTGGGTTTTGTACTGGGATTGATTGGGA
>NW_009646258.1:0-324 GCF_000708025.1 Charadrius vociferus | reverse complement strand
CAAGAGGTGAGTGTGAGAGGGCAGTAGCGTGCAAGTGGTGAGTGTGCGGGGGCAGTAGTGTGCAAGGCCTGAGTGTGTGAGGGGGTAGTGTGCAAGAAGTGAGTGTGAGAGGGCAGTAGTGTGCGAGAGGTGAGTGTGCGAGGGCAGCAGTGTGCAAGGGCAGTAGTGTGCAGGGCAGTAGTGTGCAAGGCCTGAGTGTGCGAGGGCAGAAGTGTGCAAGAGGTTAGCGTGAGAGGGCAGTAGTGTGCAAGCGGTGAGTGTGCAAGGGCGGGAGTGTGCGAGAAGTGAGCGTGCGAGGGAGTAGTGTGCGAGAAGTGAGCGTGC
>NW_009646257.1:0-6074 GCF_000708025.1 Charadrius vociferus | reverse complement strand
AGTCCTTTTTCCCATTTCGTCACACCCTGCTCAGATCCTGTGGGACTGTGCCCTGGTCAGTGAGGTTTCTGAGCCTGCTTTGTGCTGATGTCATCCTTTGCTTCCAGCTTGTCTTCCTTTGTGGAGAGGCACTGCTTTTGCTGCTCCCTGACAGGAACCTCCAAGATATGGGTAGGGTAGGCAGCTGGCGTGAAAAACACTATGGTTATTCCTGCTCCTCAGTCAGAACCCTCAGAGCTCCTTCAACTTACACTAGACCACATGAACTTCAAAGGGGATGTAGCAGAGCACAGAACACTTCAATCATGCTTTTTAGTAAGACTTGGCATGTTCCTCCTTGGTGAACTTATGCCATTTAGCAATTTGCTTGCATACAGGTGTCCTGATTTGAGCGACACAGGACTAATTTATCTTTCAGTAATTTTACATTTCAGTAAAGTCTCTTCTAATCACAGAATCACAGAATGGTTAGGGTTGGAAGGGACCTCTGGAGATCATCTAGTCCAACCCCCCTGAGAGAGCAGGGTCACCTACAGCACGTTGCACAGGACAGCGTCCAAGCAGGTTTTGAATGTCTCCAGAGTGGGAGACTCCACCATCTCTCTGGGCAGCCTGTTCCAGTGCTCCACTACCCTCAAAGTAAAGAAGTTCCTTCTCATGTTAAGATGGAACTTCCTATGTTCAAGTTTATGCCCATTACCCCTCGTCCTATCACTGGGTGCCACTGAAAAAAGACTACTCCCATCCCCCTGGCATCCTCCCATTAAGTATTTGTATGTATTAATAAGATCCCCCCTCAATCTTCTTTTCTCTAGACTAAAGAGACCCAAGTCCCTCAGCCTTTCCTCATAAGAAAGGTGCTCCAGTCCCCTAATCATCTTTGTTGCCCTTTGCTGGACCCTCTCCAGCAGTTCCCTGTCTTTCTTGAACTGGGGAGCCCAGAACTGGACACAGTACTCCAGATGCGGTCTCACCAGGGCAGAGTAGAGGGGGAGGATGACCTCCCTCGACCTGCTGGCCACACTCTTCTTGATGCACCCCAGGATGCCATTCGCCTTCTTGGCCGCCAGGGCACATTGCTGGCTCATGGTCATCCTGTTGTCCACCAGGACTCCCAGGTCCCTCTCCACAGAGCTGCTCTCCAGGAGGTCAGCCCCCAACCTGTACTGGTGCATGGGGTTATTCCTCCCCAGGTGCAGTACCCTACACTTACCCTTGTTGAACTTCATAAGGTTTCTTTCTGCCCAACTCTCCAGCCTGGCGAGGTCACGCTGTAAGGCAGCACAGCCTTCTGGCGTGTCAGCCACTCCTCCCAGTTTTGTGTCATCAGCAAACTTGCTGATGGTACACTCTATCCCTTCATCCAGATCATTGATGAATATGTTGAACAAAACTGGGCCCAGTACTGACCCCTGAGGGACACCACTTGTTACTAACCTCCAACTAGACTCTGCGCCACTAACCACAACCCTCTGAGCTCTATCTGTAAGCCAGTTCTCAATCCACCTCACTGTCCATTCATCTAAGCCACACTTCCTAAGCTTTCCTGTGAGGATGATGTGGGAGACAGTGTCGAAAGCCTTGCCAAAGTCAAGGTAGACAACATCCACTGCCCTCCCCTCATCCACCCATCTAGTTACTTTGTCATAGAAGGCTATCAGATTAGTCAGACATGACTTCCCCTTGGTGAATCCATGTTGACTACTTCTGATAATCTTCTTTTCATCCAGGTGCTTTGAGATGACTCCCAGAACAAGCTGCTCCATCATCTTCCCAGGGATGGAGGTGAGGCTGACCGGCCTGTAGTTTCCCAGGTCAGCTTGGGGAAACTGCATTTTAGAAGACTCTAGTGTCTGAATTTGTGAAAATATTTACTTTGTAGCCAGCTATGGTGTGTGAGTTTCAAGGTCTCAGTGTTTTCGAGCTTGCCAGGTGTGGGGACGAGGAGGAGCAAGACCCAGGCACTTGACCCAAGCTGGCCAACAGGATTATTTCATAACATGGGTGTCACATTCAATATAAATTAGAAAGTTTGCTGAGGAGTTTCTCTTTTCCTTGATTGCTGCAATCATGAGAACTTTATGCTCTGTTGCCGGACTTCTGAGTCCTTCCTTTCCTCCCGAAACCATAGCGCTTGCAGTGTCTGACATTTGCTGTCCACTGCTGGGAGCGCACAGCTTCCTACTGATAGAATTGGCTGAGTATAATCCTTGTATATTTTATAATGGTGTTGGGATCACTACTGGTTCTTTAGTATTATTAATGTTAATTATCTAAACTTATTATATTAAATATCTTTATATTTCAACCCTCGTGTTTCCTTGTTTTTTCCTGATTCCCCTTCCTGGGTGGGGAGGGGTCATCAGGTGATAGAATAATTGTCCAAATGACAATAAATTGTTGTGGGTTCTTCAAACCATAACAACAGGAAACCCTAATCTATTCTCAAGGGTACCCTGTTCTCCCAGAGTGGTGCAAAGCAGACTGGTCTGTCAATATAGATTACTTTTTTTCTTAGCATCACTGACAGAAAAAGAACAAGATCTATTTTGCTTCCAATTATCACCTCTGTTCTTGCAAAGATTTCTGGTCTTGGTTTTTGTCGTGGTTTGGCCCCAGCCGGGAACAAAGAACCACATGGCCGCTCGCGCAACTCCCACAGCCGTGGGCAAAATCAACAGAAAAAGGTAGAAACTTGTGGGTTGAGATAAAAGCAGTTTAACAGAACAGCAAAAGCAAGAGAGAACACTAACAATAACACCGGTAAAGGAATATACGATCGCGATTACAGTGCCGTCGGCTCCCTGACCGGACCCGGACCACCGCAGCCCACTCCAAGGCACTACTTCCTGCCCCCTCCCCCGGCTAGCTCCCCCCTCCAAACCTGGGCATGGGTCACATGGCATGGAATACCTGTGTCCCCTGCTGGCTCCTTGGGAAAATTAACCCCATCCCTGCTGGAACCAGGACAGTTTTTTAAACTGATCTTTATCAGTTATCCATGAAACTAGGTAAAACATCATGCAAATCATCACAACATGTTTCATTCTAAGGCAAATGAATAAATTATGATGTATCTTTTTAAAAATAAAAAAACGCTCCTTATGGATTGTGATCAGAATTCTCATGGACATCTGCTGTCTAATAAAGAAATCAATAAGGTTTTCCCTGATGGGACCCTTTCAAAAGTACCAGTCATGACCAAACTGAATTGTTACGTCAAGTCTATTAAGAAGTCTCTAGCCTTTTATTCCTAAAGACATTTCAACTCCTATTTGTATATTTACTTTCTCAATAATTAACCACAGGAGAAACTCTGAATAATTATGCTTCTAACTAGGGGAACAGAACCTTATACAAACAGTTATATAATTTTAATTTGTGCTGAATTCTTGGGAAAAAATTAATTTTCTCTCTTCTAACTCTCTGAAATTAACAGCATATTCTTCAGACTGCTCTGAAGGGAGAGAGGTTAAAGAGAGCATCTGTCATTCATTCAGTGGCCAGTCCAGTCCAAACCACAACACATATTTAAGAAGGGGAAAAAACTGCAACTGGAAGACAAGAGTGAGAATACGTGAGAGAAACAACTATACAGAGACCAAGGTCAGTGAAGAAAGAGGGGGAAGAAGTGTTCCAGGTGATGTGTGGAAAGCAGACTCCACAACTTAGAAAGTTGTAAAGGAGGTATGTTTGTTCAGCGCTGGGCAGCACGGGGGGTCACCCCACTGCAATCGTGCGCGCTCAATGCAGTGGCTTTCTCAAATATATATATTATTTGATTACATAATCATGAGATTTCCCAATACGCCTATACATATACATGACCTGTCCCCGCTTCGTATTAAAATTAGCTCTAAGAAATAATTTTCATAAACTCCTCCCAACTGCGCTTGCGTGGTGCCTCCTGGCGGTGGCCGTTGAGGGTCGTGAGGATGAAGGCTGATGATTCCTCTTCATCACCGCAAGTAACCTGTGGTGGCCGTTTAGGGTCGTGAGGATGAAGGCTGATGATTCCTCTTCATCACCGCAAGTAACCTTTTGTCTTTGCGCAGACTCAGTTCTTCTCTGGTCTTTGTCCAGACCGCAGGGCTGGTTTCAACTGCTTTTCGAGACATGTTCTTGTCCGTTATCAGGAGCTGTCCTTGACAATGTTACAAGACTCCTTGCTTCGTCCATGCTGAGGCAGATTTGCTGGCAGGTCTTGTTACCCTCTTGGGGACCCATGCTGGAGCAGCTTGTGAAGAACTACACCCTGTGGGAAGGACCCACGTGTGGAATGATTACTAAAAATGATCAATAATACAGCATTGGTCACACATTAAGGAAAGGTATAAAATCAAAAGGCTTCTAGGGTAAAATACAGCCACAGCTGGTATGTGAAGAATCCTCTACATCTGCAATTCCCTGTACACTATTGCTTGCAAAGCAACACGGGGAGTGGAGTGGAGAGGAGACTCCAAGGCCGAACCCTGTGATAATCCAGCAGACATGGGAACGAGATGGCACCACAGAAGAAAAACAGTACAAAGGATGGAGCAGAGTGGAAACACTGCGGCTAAAACCCTGTGATAAACTGGGGACTTGGGGACCAAATGGAGCCCTCGAAGGTCTTATAGAACTGATAAACTGCCTACTTGTTACCCTGAGCCAACAATCTGTCACTTTTTTTGACAAAATGCTGTCCTTTAGTGAACTTTGCTCATTATAATATCATTATAATGCCAAAACACACCTCCATCCCGAAGGCTACCTGCCTCCAAGGTGCGACCACTCCTCCTTGAGTCTGCGCCCTGAATTTTTTGTAAACTATACCTTTAAATGCGAGGCGAGAAAATTTTACACCAATCATAATGAAAGTATTTATGACTAGAGTCACTCAAACTCCACCTTGAAGATAAAAATTAGTATAAAAATAGCCCAAGAAAAGGGGGATGTTAGGGAAGACACCATCGTGGACTTCTGGGATCAGTCGACGGGCTGAGCCTCTCTTACCCCCCCATAAGGATGCTTGTGGGTAAGATTCGAACACTTGGCTATACCAAGTGCTTCCCCAGGAAACTTAGAAATCTGTATATAGAGTAGTTTTATAACTTAGCGCTTTTGTTAACCGAGCTATATTGCTAGTATCTTTAGTATTCGCACGAGCTTTGCAGACAGTCACTATCACCATCAATCCAAAAGAACTTGTGTATCTGTTGCTTCAATAAACTGCACTGTGCAGGCAGCTAGCCATTTGTGTTTTTTTCATTGAACATGACCGAAGCGAGGCCGTGCTAGTTCATGAGCACGACTGGGCTGAAGGTGCAGTCTGCTATTAGTGTATCCAGGACCGTAACAGTTTAATATATATTAACGTGCCTGGACTGATAGTGGTGAATTGGGCATCACTCAGAATTTAAACCCAGCTGCATCTATCCTCCCACCTCGGTGAGGAGTGTTAGAACGCAAGAGGGTTTATTTTCTGCCAAAACTACTTTGCCCCTTTAACGCAACACCACGATGGAGAATTTCATGGAGGAATGTCTACCATGGGATGGACTCCACAGTGGAGCAGGGGAAGAGAGTGAGGAGGAAGGAGCAGCAGAGACAATGTGTGATGAACTGATCGAAACCCCCATTCCCCATCCCCCCACACTGCTCAGGGGAAGGAGGTAGAGAAAATTGGGAGTGAAGTTGAGCCTGGGAAGAACGGAGGTGTGGTTGGAAGGTGTTTTAAGATTTGGTTTTATTTCTCATTACCCTACTCTGATTTGATTCATAATAAATTAAATTAATTTCCACAAATTGAGTCTGTTTTGACAGTTATGGCAATTGCTTAGTGATCTTCCTGTCCTTATCTCAACCCACAAACCTTTCATCCTTTTTTTTTTCTCCTCCTGTCCAGCTCAGGAGGGGGAGTGATAGAGCAGTTTGGTGGGTGTGGCAACACCTTGGAATGCAAGACAGATATCAGCATCCCCTGTAGCAGCACTTAGGAATGCAAGGCAGATAGCAGCATCACCGATGGGCCTCAGAAGCAGTTAACATAGACATAAATGGAAAAGCCTGCCAACTGGAAAAGGGGAAACATA
>NW_009646256.1:8309-11009 GCF_000708025.1 Charadrius vociferus | reverse complement strand
CACAAATCAGGTGAACACATTTCACACTGTCAACCTGGAGCCGAAATCCTTTCTGTAAAAAATTTATTTTGAAGTACCCTAATAATCATGAAGTATAAGGATGAAATCTCACATGCTAGCTAAGCACTGATAAATTTTGAATATAAGAAATAATTGATTAAAATGAGTAATGGCTTTTACTGATTGGTAAGAAGAAAGATTAATCTTATAGTAACAAAGATGCATGAGTTAGTTAGTTACCCTGATGTATAAACACAATGATTACAGGTATTTTAATCTTACTGCATGATCAGCCACAGGCAGGAGTGTAGACCTTGCCTCACCTTGTTTATCAGTCAGTAAGACTTGAGTGCCTTGTTTTCAATGTTTAAGAGACGTTTTAATCAGAGGGCTCCATATACACCAACATGGGCTATTCCACTGGACACAGCAGGAGTAGAAGCCAGACTGTGAAAAGCGGTCTATGATGTTACATTTCCCTTTTTGACATATTGCTCATTTTAATTTCTCTGTGCTTTGTTTATGATACATATAGATGTACATGCAACTAACATATTTTACATGCGATTACTTTGATGCCGTGAAAGGCTGAAATCAGGACTCAGTAGTCTTGGTGACTATTAAGCAGGTATTCTTTATTGCAGCACTGGATGCACAGGGGATCACTCCTCCTAATGTGTGCACCATAAAGGATCAGTGATACAGCTTATATACATGCCATATATACATATTCAATGCCATATATACATATTCACAAGGTTTCACAAGGAGAAACTATTAACATGTTCATTACTTTTCTGGGAACTCATTACCCTAGGTTATTACCCACTCCCGTATGCGCATTATAGTCTCTAGGTGGTCCTTCAGAATCCTCTGGTAGTCGTTTACTCCTCTTTATCACTGTATTCTTTTGGTGAACTTTCCTTATCTGGTTGCCAAAGCCCCGGAGCTCAGTCTGGCCGAGAACTGGTTCGTAGTGTCTCAATGGTCCTGTTCTCTTTGTTGGGTGATAGTTGTAATAGTTTAAAGCTAGTCCTGTTCCTTAAAAATAAGGTTAGTTCATAAGTTTCCATCGGGTCCTCTCTTCAATCCCCCCCTTTTCTTTATTATTGCAAATTCTTTTGCAAAATTCTGTAGTCAACCGAATTCTGGCAACACCAAAGAAAACATTTAGATTGCCAGAGTAATCAATCCAATGAATAGTTGTTTTAACCATCTAAAATTAGGAAGCCAAGAAGTCAGTTTATTCCATAGATCTGTAAATCCCCATTCTGTACTGTCCTTAATAATTTCGTGGAAGATTCTAGTCTTTTCCCATATTTTGTGCAAGTCTTTTGCAATTTGTCCTTCTCTATTAATATAGCTACAACAGCTCTGATTAATCACTGTGCATACTCCTCCAGCTTCTGCAGTTAGTATGTCTAGTGATTACTACTTGTCATAGGGAAGTGATTTCGACTTGCATGTTAGCAATAGCATCCATAGAGGCGTTAAACATTTTATGTAAGGTAGCAGAAATATTCACCATTGCTTTTTCTAACTCACTGACTCCTAGCATGGGGATTAATCATTTTACAAAACTATGAAATCCTGAGGGTCATTTTATCAAGGGATTTGAGGTTCGTTTTTGTACTTTTAGCAATAAGCTCCGCAAAAACCCTGAGGGTATCTGGGAGTGGTTATGTAGAGTATCCTGGGTGGTTAGATATCCTGCTGTACACTCGCCATACCATTCTCTAAGTGTGCTTTTCTCATGTATCCGTCTCCACATAACCACCACCATCCATGGGGCAATGTACATTTTCCCTGGGTTATTTTCAGACCATTTCAGTATATTCCTAAACCAGGACCAGAACCACAATTTCCTTTGAGCCTTGGCTCCAAACAGTCTCATAGTTGCTGGTTTTTCTATAGTCCCAACTACATCCTATTCCTGTTACCTTTCTATATCCTACATCTACAGATCCATTTTCATCTTGCAGATCTCTTTGACAAAATAAAGTATTATTTTTTTTAAAAATCATTAGGTCAAATTGTGGTCCTTTGGAAATATTGTTCTCCTGGCCATATCTACAGGAATGATTAAAATTCCAAAATGTAATTTTAGTCCAATTCATACTGGCTACCCCATATAGGGGCAGTTTGGAACCTCTAGGTAATGCTGTGCGAATCCAGCAATCTTTTGCCCTAGAGGCATTGACTAGTGTTTGAATTACTTGATAGTAAACATTTTCATTCCAAGCAGCAACAATGCCTGAGATACTACAATTAAAATGCTTATTTGTTTATTCATTCCCATATTTATGTCTCTGTAATTTTAATTTCAAAGGTCCCAGAGGTTCAGAAGTCCACTACTTATCTGGAGCTTTCTTCACTCGGGAATAGTGAATCCAGACTGGTTGTTCCTTGATTTTGATTGCAGTAAAGGTGGTCAGCAACACTTAATAAGGTCCATTCCACTTCTCTTCCAGTGGATCACCTGAAAAGTTCTTAATATAAACCAAATCTCCAGGACTAAATGGGTGTATAGGATGGTCCAACCCCTTAGCTCTGGTTCCCAGAACATTTTTATTATTTTTCTCCAATTGTTTTCCCAAAGAGATGATGTATTTCTGTAAATAAGAATTTCCTAATTGACTTAAGTCTTCCCCTTGATATTTAGCCTGATATGGTCTCCCATATAGTATTTCAAAAGGGCTC
>NW_009646256.1:3868-6793 GCF_000708025.1 Charadrius vociferus | reverse complement strand
TTTGTTTCAGTTGCTATTAACAAGTCATCCACATACTGTAAAAGGGGTCCATCTCTGGAGGGAGGGTCTCATGGTTCAAGTTCTCATGCTAATTGATTCCCAAAGATTGTCGGACTATTCTTAAAACCTTGGGGTAACACTGTCCAGGTGAGCTGGGTTTTCCTACCAGCGGTAGGACTTTCCCATTCAAATGCAAATAATTTTTTACTTTCTTTGGCTAAAGGCAAACAGAAAAATGTGTCTTTTAAATCTAATACTGTAAACCACACTTGATTATTTCACAATTTAGTAAGTAAAGTATAAGGATTGGCCACCACAGGGTGTAAATCTTTAACAATTTTATTTACTCCCCTTAAATCTTGTACTACTATGGGAATGGCATTCTTCACCCTCCCTGGGGCCCCAGCAGCCCATACTCCTGGATATATCTGATTGATAATTTCTTCAATTTCGGGTACTGGTGCAGTGGACTTTTCAGGGCTAAACTTAAAATTTCAATTCATTCATTGTTCTTCTTTTACCTTTAGTTCCATGGTTCTCTGTTTAAAGGTTATTTCTGCTTCCAATTGTTCCAATAAATCCTGACCCAATAATGGCCTGGGTGATTTTGGTAAATATAGAAATTGGTGTATTCCAATCTGCTTTCCCAATTTAAATTTGAGTGGCTTCAAAAAGAATGCCTTTTCCTGTTGGCCAGTGGCTCCTATTACATTCATAAAAGTCTTTACTTATAGGTATCAGTTCTTGATTCACAACAGAGAAAGAGACCCCTGTATCTACTAAGAATTCTATTTCTTTCTCTTGTCTCCTTAGCTTTATTTTAACCAGTGGATCCACTAGGGTGGATGCCCCAGGTCCCCATCAATCAGCCTCTGCTTCAGCTATCAGGGCCTGCGGGTTTTCCTTTATCTTTGGGCATTCATTTTTCCAATGTGCTGAAATACACCCTAGGGGGCTTTTCTTTAGAATGCTACTACTTCGTTGTCTTCCCATTTTACTGATTCCTGATTTGATTTTCTAATTCACAAAACACATATACTGTATAAGCAACCCTTTCTTGTCCCAAGCTGTCCACACATCACACTTAGGACAACTTAAAGTCCCAGCCAAAAGTTTCCCACAGTTTCCGACTACAAAAATAGGGTTACACAAATTATCCTGACGCAAGAAACACCATTCAGGAGTACACATTCAAATGCACTTTAGACACTCTTCACAGCTATTTTACAGCAACACAAACACAGAACTATTAGGCTTCAAACAAACAAACAAACAAACTGGCAGTATTACCACAACAGTCTTTTCCAAAATACCTCCACTCTGCTGTCCTTTCAATTTACACTTTCACGACACAGACACACAGGATGTTAATATGTGTGTAACAAAATACTGGTTAATAACAGAGTTAACAATAAGGTTATACGGGTCCTGAGACCCTACACTCGCTTCATTCGTCTCCGGCCGCACCCCTGATGGGATAACGGAACCGCAGATCAGAACTCTGCACTCGCTTTGCAGCTATACTGTGTCTCAGTCACTCAGTTCATTCACACACAAGTCACGACTCAGTCCATACACACATAAGTACCAAATCCAAATCAATTTTCAGTAAACAATTCCTTATGATCCTGAGACCCTACACTCGCTTCATTCGTCTCCGGCCGCACCCCTGATGGGATAACGGAACCGCAGATCAGAACTCTGCACTCGCTTTGCAGCTATACTGTGTCTCAGTCACTCAGTTCATTCACACACAAGTCACGACTCAGTCCATACACACATAAGTACCAAATCCAAATCAATTTTCAGTAAACAATTCCTTATGAGCATATCTGAGTTCAATACCAATAAATCAATACCACCACAAAGTATGTTATTACAGAAGTATGAAGCTTACCACTGGGCCCGTACCAACGTACTACATACCAGAGTACACTACTCACAGCGAGCGTGCACATAACCAGAAGTCCAAACACTTACGGAAAGTTTAGTACCATTACCAAATGTTGATATGGGAAACAACATCCAGTTATACATTGCAACATAGCAAATAGCATAGCAAGATACTGAAATCCTGTCACAAGCAAGAATCGTATAGATAAGAGGCTCCTGAATGATGACACTAGGGCAGCTCTACCTTAGAAGTGGCAGACAAGCAGAGCCATCTGGAGCCATAGAGATAATGCTCCTGTGTAGTGAAAAAAAAAGTAATGAACATATTAATAATTTCTCGGAAACCTTGTGAATATGTATATATGGCATGTATATAAGCTGTATAACTAACCCTTTACGGCTTATGGCGAGCACATTAGGAGGAGCGATCCTCTGTGCGCCCAGCGCCTCAATAAAGAATACCTGCGTAATAGTCACCCAGACTATTGAGTCCTGATTTCAGCTTTTCACATCATCACCCTTGTATGGAGCCCTGTAGTATACATGTGACTAAAGCTCATGCTGTAACAAGCATTCATTTTTCGTTTGGAGACACTGAAGAACGGGGACTGCCTTGCTTGCTTCCTTGATATTTGTTCCAGTGTTTAACCACTCTTGCTCTTTAAAAATCTATATCCTACTTCTGATCTGAATCCATTTGGTTGCTGCTTATAGCTGTCTGTTTTCCTTAAGCCTTTCTGCATGCCCTGCATATTTAGTAAGCCCTGCTGGTAGAGGACTCTCCCACTCCTGTTGGATAAATTAAACAATCTCTCTATGAATAGTCTGCTGCCGACAAATGGTCTCTGAGGTTTTTCCCCTCTACTTTTTCCAGCTTACTGAATTTGCCTTTATTTTTCAACAAATACTAAAAAAGTCTTTATTCTAAGGATTTATCTCCCAGTTGCGATACCAGGAGAGAAATTGGCTCCTTTATGTGAAATCTACCTTTGTGTATCTACCCAGGGCAAATGTTATCTGTCTTTTATCTCT
>NW_009646256.1:2852-3844 GCF_000708025.1 Charadrius vociferus | reverse complement strand
AAGATTTGAACAGGCTATCAGTGGCTTGAATTCTAAACCCAATGTCTTAATAGATGATTCTTATCCATGGTAGGACAAATATGTCCTCTGATGTGCTTCTTCCATCGCTTCAGACTACTTAATTGTCATGATATCTGACCTTTATTAGTGTACATAGATTTTTTGAAACTATTTTCAGATGAGTGACCTACTACTGTTAGCACAATTTAGTCTTGCAACTCTGCAGTAGATCCAGCATATGTTATCTTGACTAAAGCCTGGATTTACTCTTGAGGACAGGACTGAAATTCTGAAGTACCTTGATGAATGGGTCTGAAATAATATAATAATATTCTTCTACCAGGATAATAAGCATGAAAGGCCTTTTCTGTGTACATATAAACAACTGCAGAAATACAAGATGGTGAAGGACTGGTGGTGTCATAGTTCTGGAGAAGATTTGAAGATTTTAGCTGAACACGATCAAGTATCTCCAGATCCTTGCAAAATAGAAAAGTCCAGCCTGGAGTGTGTAGTCATGATACCTGTCCTGGTTCCGGCAGGGATGGGGTTAATTTCCCCAAGGAGCCGGCAGGGGGCAGGTATTCCATCCCACATGACCCATGCCTGGGCTATAAGAGAAGCTAGCCGGGGAGAGGGGAGCAGTTGCCACTTGGGGGTGGGCTGTGGCGGTGCAGGTTCGGTCGGAGCACTGTGCGGCGGTACTGTAATTGCGTCTTTATATCCCTCTATTGGTGTTATTGTTTTGTTTTCATCTTCCCTTTGCTGTTCTGATAAATTGCACTATTTTAACCCACAAGTTTTGCCCTTTTCTGTCGATTTTTCCCATGGCTGTGGGAGTTGAGCGAGCGGCTGCGTGGTTCTTTGTTGCTGGCTGAGGCCAAACCACGACAGTCCTTTTTAGTGCCCAACATGGGGCCTCTTCCGCATGCATCACCTCCTCCTCTGGTGATATTCTGAAATCTTTGCCCTCTGGCCAGTCCATGATCACT
>NW_009646256.1:0-1321 GCF_000708025.1 Charadrius vociferus | reverse complement strand
GAATTGAGTCAGACAATGGGACTCATTTCCGAAACAGCCTTATAGATACCTGGGCCAAAGAGCATGGCATTGAGTGGGTATATCACATTCCCTATCACGCACCAGCCTCGGGGAAGATAGAACGATACAATGGACTGCTAAAGGCTACACTGAGAGCCATGGGTGGTGGGACTTTCAAACATTGGGATGTACATTTAGCAAAAGCCACCTGGCTAGTTAACACCAGGGGATCTGCCAATCGAGCTGGCTTTGCCCAATCAAAATTTCCACGTACAGTAGAAGGGGACAAAGTCCCTGTAGTGCATATGAAGAATATGTTAGGGAAGACAGTCTGGGTTAGCCCTGCCTCAGGCAAAGGCAAACCCATCCGTGGGATTGCTTTTGCACAAGGACCTGGATGCACTTGGTGGGTGATGTGGAAGGATGGGGAAGTCCGATGTGTACCTCATGGGGATTTGATTTTGGGTGAGAATAGCCAATGAATAAAATTTTATGATTTTATATCATAAAATATATGCAATATGCAGTATGTTGTCATTATTATGATTGCTTTCAATGGTATTATGATTGCTATCAATGGTGCTACAGAAGAATCACCCAAATCAATGACAGATGGACTTTGATGAGACTGAGTAAAGTGCAGTAACGATGTAATCAGAATTGACCTCATCAGCTGGCGCCCAGCAACTTCCTCGAGTTTGACATCTTCAACCCGTGGACCATTGGCATGGACTGCATCGGGTATACCAGCCATGAGCTTCAAATACAGCACGCACCAGTCCAGCACCACACACCATCTCATGTGCCTTGAGAGACTGTTCTCACAGATGGAGCCTACCATCATGGAATAAGTGAGTTCAATGGACATTTTGGAGAGATGTCCCACAGACTATGGGAACCGTAAGATCTGGGCATGACACAGATGGTATGGAATAACAGTAACACAGCCAGGCATAGGCAATCCAGGAGGTTCTTGGATTGCATTGATGACAACTTCCTTCTCCAAGTGGTTGAGGAGCCAACGAGGAAAGGAGCTATGCTGGACCTTGTTCTTACCAACAAGGAGGGGCTGGTAGAAAGTGTCAAACTCCAGGGTAGCCTGGGCTGTAGTGACCATGAAATGGTCAAGTTTGAAATTCTTGAGGCAGCGAGGAAGGTGCACAGCAGGCTGACCACCCTGAACTTTGGGAGAGCTGACTTTGGCCTCTTGAAGAATCTGCTTGGTATGGTGCCATGGGATGAAGCGCTGGAGGGAAGAGGGGCCCAGGAAAGTTGGGCAATATTCAAGAACCGCGTCCTCCAAGCTCAGGAGCAATGCATC
>NW_009646255.1:5455-10971 GCF_000708025.1 Charadrius vociferus | reverse complement strand
GGGCAGCGGGCCCGGGCGGGGGCTGCGGAGAGCGGCAGAGCCCGCCGTCCCTGCGAGGGGTGGGAGCGGGGGGACGGTGCGCTCAGCGCGGTGCAGAGCGCGCGGGGCAGGAGGAGGGCTGAGGCGGAGGGAGGCTGCGGGAGCGCGCTCTGCCCTCCCCGAGACGGGGACGGGGACGGGGACGGCCGCCAGAGCCCCCCCGGCGGAGGGGATCCTGTGTCCGGCCCCTGCCAGGCTGAAGGCAGCAGTGTCAAGCGGAGGAGCGAAGGGCGACGAGTCGGCGCTGGGGGCGGCGGGCAGAGCCCCTCCGTGCCCACCTCGCCTTCCCGGGGGCCGCCATAGCGCAGGGATGGGGCTCTGGCGGTGGAAGGGCACTCGTGTTATAAACGGCGGTGACAAATTTTTATCTAATCTCCCACAGATGGGGTTCGCCTCTCTGCAAGGGGGAGGAGGGTCTTTGCTCAGGAGCCGGCGGGGCTCCCCAACAGGGCTCTAAACGGGGTGTGGAGGGAGAGGGGGACGATATCAGGCTTGCCCGTGACAAGCTGTGGGACGACAGGGCAAGGTTAGAGGGACGGGGTGCCAGCGAGGGCCTACAGCCTGTTGCTCTGAGAGGCGCTGGCGACGCTGCAGCACACTTGGAGTCTTGGAGAGATGAGCGAGGGGCTCCTGAGGTCCTGGGAGCCAAGAGGGGAACACCAG
This sequence comes from Charadrius vociferus, assembly GCF_000708025.1. NCBI lineage: Eukaryota > Metazoa > Chordata > Aves > Charadriiformes > Charadriidae > Charadrius > Charadrius vociferus. Next base: position 10,269 of record NW_009646255.1, on the reverse strand, counting down.
GGAAACACCCCAAAGGCATCCAGGGGTGTTCCTCTGGGAAGGTGACATCGCCGACAGCCCAGCTGACGTGCCTCTCCACCAATACCCACGCTGTGGGCAACAAACAGGAGGAGCTGGAAGGCACCGTGTCGCTACGACCTAGTTGCCATGACTGAAATTGTTGGGACAAATGCCGTGGCTGGAGCGCGGCTGTCGCTGGCTACAGGCTGTTCCGGAGGGACAGGCGAGGAAGGAGAGGCGGTGGGGTAGCCCAGTGTGTTAGGGAGTGTTTTGATTGTCTCGAGCTTCATGATGGGTTGAGTGTTCATGGGTAGGAAGCCGGGGGAAGGCCAAGAAGGCAGATATGGTGGTGGGAGTGTGTTACAGGCCACCCAAGCAGGATGAAGAGGCAGACGGCATATTCTAGAAGCAGCTGGGAGAAGTCTCACATCGCTAGCCCTTGTTCTCGTTGGGGCCTTCAGTTTGCCAGATGTCTGCTGGAACTAGAATACGGCAGAGAGGAAACAGTCTAGGAGGTTCCTGGAGTGTGTGGAAGAGCCCTTCCCAACACAGCTGGTGAGGGAGCCAAGCAGGGACGGTGTCCTGCTGGACCTGTTGTTTGTGGACAGAGGAGGGCTGGTGGGGGTGTGACTGTTGGGGGCTGTCTTGGGCATAGCGACCACAAAATGACAGAGCTTCTGATTCCCGGAGAAGTAAGGAGGGAGCAGCAGCACTGCTCCCTCAGGCTTGCGGAGGGCAGACTTTGGCCTGTTTAGGAGCCTGGTTGAGAGAGTCCCTTGGGAGGCAGTCCTGAAGGGCAAAGGAGTCCAGGAAGGAAATCCTAAAGGCACAGGATGAGGCTGTCCGTGGGCCAAAAAACCCACGTGGGGGGGAGGAGACCGGCCTGGCCGAACAGAGAGCTTTGGGTGGAACTCAGGGGAATCAGAGAATTGTCAGGGTTGGAAGGGACCTCTGGAGCTCATGTAGTCGCAACCCCTGCCAAAGCAGCTTCACCCAGAGCAGGCTGGACAGGAACGCATCCAGGTGGGTTTTGAATCCCTCCAGAGAAGGAGACTCCGCACCTCTCGGGGCAGCCTGTGCCAGTGCTCTGCCACCCGCAAAGGAAAGAAGTTTTTCCTCATGTTCAGCTGGAGTCTCCTGTGTTGCAGTTTGTGCCCGTTGCCCCTTGTTCTGTCACTGGGCACCACTGAAAAGAGTCCTCCAGGGTCTACGCTACTGTTGTGTCCCCTTAGACCAAGGTCTGGCTCAAGCCCGATCTCACAGTGCCACATGGGGCTTCAGTGCAGGGAAGGGATGGGGTTTTGGGGAGGAGGAGGTGGGGCTGAAGTTGTCCAGTTGGTCTGGGTCCTCCCCATGTTGCCATCAGCGAATCATGGTGGGTGCGGTACAGCCGCTGGGTGGGAGCAGGGGACGGTGGCGGGACATTTTGGGGCAGGGCCCGGCCTTTTGCACGGTGAGACGGTTTCCAAATCCCGCCTGGAGCTGCTGCTCCTGACCCGCCGGCGCAGCCCGTTGGTCTGGGAAGCGGCTCTGGTCCAGCAGGTGTGGAGCAGCGAAAGGCACTGCTGGAGAGCCAAAGGCCTGGCTGCCATGGCCCGGGGAGTAGGGGGGGGTTGCTGCTCCCCTGGCTGGGCTGCTCCAACCCTGCAGGCGCAGAGGGGAGCGAAGCACTGAGGGGGTCTGGGGAGGGGCTGTGCGGCTGTGGCCGTGGGAGCTGGGGGGTCTGCGCGGGGTGGGCGGTCCGTGCCTCGGTGCTGCGCGGGTGTCCTTGAGTTTGGCCCTGTGAGGTGGTGGTTTGGCAACAGGGAGTGGGGACACGGCGGAGGGTTCTGGGGTCTGTCCTCACCGCCGCACGGCTGCCCGTAAACCTGCTCCCTGTAGCGTATGAGGAGACGGACTCAGGTCGGGGGTGCTCCCGCTGAGCCCCCCCAGTTGGATGTGTACACCCGGTGTGGGCCGAGCTCAGTGTTGTGGTTGGAGGGAGCAGGGACACAGCCTGTGCATTGGATCATCAAGGGCACTGAGGGGACACAACCTGGCTCCCCGGGGACGCCAGCAGGGACACAGAGAGCACTCTTTCTATCTTTCTGCTTTCTTTTATGCAAGCTTTATTTGGGAATTCCTTCCCGCCCGCTTTATGCCCCCTTTCCCAAGGAAGGGCCGTGAACGGTGGCCTCAGGGACGGGGCGGAAACACCTTGAGAAATCACAGCCCCCATTCTGCTTCCCCCCGGCCCTGGAGAGGTGCAGAGGAGGGGAGGACGGGGCCAGTCTACTGCTGAGGCCCCCGGGCAGATACAGACACCCGGCTCTCAAAGTGGTGGGTTTTACTTATTAGCTTAATAATTGTTTTTTAAAAATTGATTTATTTGAATAATAATATAACATAACATAACATAATAATATATTGTTCTAAATAACTTACGTGGTGTTTGTTCACAGTGTGTTTAACATGTTGTTAACCCACAGCTCCCCTTTACCTCCTTTCCCCAAGAGGCGTTGGAGGGTCTCGTTGATATCGTGCAGCTGCGCGGTGCTGGGGAAGGTCTTGCGTATCCCCACGCACTTCTCCTGGTCTATAAAAAGAGAGCTGCTTTGATGGCCAGGTCGTGCTGCAGGTGAGCCTTGGCAGAAAGCAGAGTTTGCAGCATGTCTTCAGTGTGTTCCAGAGCTCAAGCCTCTGGAGGGTTTTGTTGAGGTTGTGGACCTCGTTGACAAGGCTGGAAAACATGAGGCACAGATGCAGCAGCGATTTCTCTTCAGGGAAAAGCCTCTCTGTGCTGTTGCTGTCATGTTAGAGGGGGGTTTGGAGGAGTGATGGATCTCTTCAGTTAGCAGGTGGTTTAGCTGAGAAGGAGCAGCCGAGCTGCAACATCAGCACTGTGTCGATATGAGGGAGCACACGTGTCCCTGGGGCAACCACAGCCAAAATCAGGGACCTGTGTCCGCCTTGATGCTGACCTGGCCAGAGCCGCGCAGTGAGACACGGGGCTTTTGTCTCCCAAACCAGTGGATGCTCCCTCAGACGGAAGGACTTGTGATGCCCTGACTGCCACCACTGCTGTTCCCATTCTGCAGCGCCCAGCTCAGCCTGCAGCTGGGGTAAAAGGATGGGAGAGGGTTTCCTACCCCGTGGGGCACCAAGGGAGCCCGTGGGGGTGGGAGCATCCCAGATTGGGGGATGAGGGACACCCCCGAGTGGCCCCATGGAGGCTAATCCTGCCCGTGCCCCTGTCTCACTGGCCCAAGAGCAGTGCCCCAGCCAGTGGAGCGCAAGGGCAGACGCGTCCAGCGGCCGCCTCTGCCAGGCGTGGGGGCACCCGTGGGACGGTGCGAGACGGGTGCAGCAGTGGAGAGCTGGGCAGGGACAGCTGCTGTTAAAAAAGGGATTTAGTATTATTTAATCATTCCCTCTTCTGCCCCGCTGCAGGGATGCTGGGGGAGGGCTGACATAGGGACCCCCCACCCAGCAGCCCCTCTGTGCTGCAGCTTCCTTCTACCTGGATCTATACGCATTTGATATATTTAGATATGAGAGGGATATTTTAAAAAAGAAAACAAAATGGGGGTAGAAAAGACGAGCTACAGGGCTCTGGGGCTGGTGCCCTCCCGGCAGCGTGTCCTTCCTCTAAATTAACCATAAAACCTCACCAATGATCCCAGTGTGTTTCTGGGAACTCCCGCTCCCAACGCCCCAGCCCGGACCCGTCTGGACCCCCCCAGTCCTTCCCCCCTCTGCCAACCCAGCCTCATCTCTTACGCCCAAAAAAGTAATTGGAGTGCTTCCTTGCTGGGACTGGTCTCCTCCGGGACAGTCTCAGCTGGAGCGGGCGGTGTGCCCGTCCCTCTCCCCGCACGGTGCCACCCCCCGGGACAGGGACAGACCCTGCGCGGAGGTGCCTCTGCCTGAGCTATGCCCGCTGCGGTTCGGGTATGGAAGTGGCAAAGGCTGACGGGCCCCTGCACGCCTCCATCCCTGTGGATAACTTCATCCCAAGGAGCGACCGGGACCGGGGCGGGGTCCAACAGCGCCGGGGATACCGGGTGTTGCCCGGCAGTGGGGGACCCCATTGTCCTTAGCCCCCGTCCTGCTGCTGGGGTGTTCATTCTGCTGCCAGAAGGAGCAGGAGGAGGACAAGGAGGAGGAAGAGGAGGAGGACGAGCACAAGGACAAGGAGACGAGGAGGAGGAAGGCTGCTGACTGCCTATTCCTCCCACCCATCCTGGTCCCCCACACAGCAGAAAGGCTCCTGTCCCCTCAGGAGGAGGAGGAAGGCTGCTGACTGCCCATCCCTTCCCTCCCATCCCTCTCCCTCCGAGGCAGAAAGGCTCCCGTCCCCCTCAGGTCCCTCTGTTCTTTCAGCAGGGCAGCAGCGATGGCCCGGCTCAGCCTGTCCCAGCTGCTGGATGTCGCCATTGGACCCTCCCAGGTCGGAGCCATCAACTTCATGGCACTGCGCTGCCTGCTGCAGGTCGTGCTCGGGCACCTGGGCCTGCAGGACCTCCCTGTCCAGAAGTGGGGGCACAGCCCGACCCCGCTCCTGGAGAGGGACCAGCCTGCCAAGGCACCCCCTGTCCTGGAGAAGGAGGGGGACAGAGCCCAGGGCACGGAGCAGCGGCTGCCCAGAAAGGACCCGCTGCAGGACACCACCAGTGGCCCCCAGCTCGTCTCCGAGGCTGCCGACGTGAGGCACGTGAAGAAAAACATCAAAGCAAATGACAGCAGCATCTTCAAGGTAGAGGCTTCGGCCGGTCCCCTGGGTCCTCCCCCACAAGACACCCCTCCCCCAGGGTCCATGTCACCGTTGTGCTGCC
>NW_009646255.1:4037-5412 GCF_000708025.1 Charadrius vociferus | reverse complement strand
TGGTGGGTTCGCTACAGCCCCCGGTGCCCTTGGCTCCTCTGGCGGGAGGCTCAGCACCCCTGGAGGTCCGGCCCCACCATCCTCTCCATCCCTCCCTTCCCCGCTCCTGACCCACGTCTGGTACCACATCTGCTCCTGGGGCAGCTGAGAGGCTCCATCTGCACCTCATGGGCCTCATCTCCCACCGCAGATCCCCTCGGCTCGCCCAGGGGCTGAAGCCAGCCCTGGTGGGGACGGGAGAGGGGTCTCATCCTGCACGGTGCTGAGCCGCTGGTGGATGTGCTTTGCCGAAGCATCCGCTGTGGGGAGAAATAAGCTCGGGATCAAGGAAAGATCCCAGCAGGGGTAAAGGTCCTGCAGCCCAGGGACCCTCCCCTGGGGCTCACCCCACCACCCCCTTCTCCCAGGCCATGGCTCGCTCCCAGGAGCTCCTCCAGGAGATCAGCGCAATGCAGGCGGCGCAGTCCCGCATGGTGGAGGAGATCCGGGCGATGCAGGAGGCGCTTGGCTTGGTGAGCTGCCGTCGGTGCCCCCGGGAGGGAGCTGGGCCCTCGCCCCCTCCCTGCCCCTCCCCCTGTCACCACCCCAGCCCCTGCCCCGCGGCCATCAGCCAGCGCTGTCACCCAGCGGGAAGGGCACCAGGAGGGAAGAGTGGGAAGGGTGTCCCGAGGGGGAAGTGGGGGACCTCAGCCCACCCCACTGGAGCCCCCCCCTCCTCTTCCTGCCAGCACTGCCCCGGGGAGGGCACAAACGGGCACCTCTGCCTGCAGGTCATGCCGGGGTAGAGGGAAGTGCGGGCATCAACCAACGGGATGCTGAGGCACTGGGGAACTAAACAGGCTTATAAAAAGAAACGTGGGAGCTGGGAAGGAGGGGAGAGAAAGCCCAGCCCCGCGTCCCTGCCTTGAGCCAAGCTATTTTGCCGATGCTCCTTTGAAATCCCACGCCCACATCCAGACTGGTGCCCCTGTCCTCATCCCACTCCAGAGGAAATTCCAGGATGCTGCCAGCCACGTGCCAGGTCCCTGTGACCAGATGACATTGGACCCTGATGTGGTACGGCCACGAGCACGCCTGGATGCTGCAGCGGGACAGGAGGTAGTGCAGCATGGTGGGCTGGGAGGTGCTGGGAGTGGATTGCCCGGTGGGCAGCAAAGCAGGAGGGGGGGATGAGGGAGAGGAGGAGGAGGAAGAGGAGGATGAGGCTGAGGTCTGTCAGCAGTGAGTGCTGGGGCATCCCGGCTGCCGGAGAGGGACCGAGAGGGACCGCAGCCCCCAGCACCTCCAGCCACCGCACGCCGCGGGGCCTCTGCGGAGCTTTGCTCAGCACTTCTCTTCCCTGCGCATCCCGCCGGCAGGCAGGACCTGGCACAGG
>NW_009646255.1:2057-3988 GCF_000708025.1 Charadrius vociferus | reverse complement strand
CCTGCCAGACAGACAGACCTCCTCCGCTGCCTCTGGCAGTGACATCCCACAGAAGCCCCTGTGGGGGACAAGTGAGCTCCTGAGACTGGGGCATCCCAGGAACCCCCGTGCTGGGACGACATGGGGGGCCATGCCCTGATTCTGCTACCACTGCTGTTCCCAGATCAGGCAGCCGGAGGATGCCCTTGGAAAGGCGGGGGTGGCTGGAGGAGACTGGAAATCACGCAGCAGCAACCAGATGAGCCTGCAGCTGGGGTAAAAGGATGGGAGAGGGTTTCCTACCCTGTGGGGCTGCAAGGGAGCTGGCGGGGGGTGTGTGTGTGTGTGCACATCCCGGTTTGGGGGGGGAAGGGACACCACCTGAGCGGCCCCGTGGAGTTTAAGCCTGCCCATGACACCATCCTGCTGGCCAGGTCCACACTGCAAAAAGTCAAGCAGGAGCTGATGCAGATGAAGGACCTGGGACTGCAGGAGATTGAGTGGGAGCTGAAGGAGCTCGGAGAGCACCAGGAGAGGACCAAGGCCAAGTTGAAGCAGTTGGTGACCCAGACAGCCGAGGAAGTGAAGGCACAGGTGAGTTCTGGGGGGAGCGCTCCTACAGCCCATCAGCTCAGTGCGGTGGTTCTGGTGGAGGTCCTGGCCACGTCACCTGGGCTGGCTGGGGCCATCGAGCCGCCACAGCCCCTGGGCTCTTTGGCTGCACCCATCCCATCTCAGAGCCCGTTCTTCTCCCCTTTCCTGCAGCAGCACAAGCTGAGGGTGATAGAGAGCGCGGGGCAGGAGCAGGCAGGTGGTGGGCAGGGTGGTGATGAAGATGCTGAGGAGGAGCCATGTAGGCTAGTGGTGGCATGGGGGGGCTTGGTAGGGGGCACTGATAGCCCCTGGCCACCGGCCAAGTAACCTGGGTCTGTCCCCGCGGGGCAGTCAGTGCCACCCGGCACGGCACCGCCTTCTCACCTTCCTCCCTGAAGCAGGATGAGGAGGTGCTGAAGCTCAGCCAGGCCACCATGGGGCAGGTGCAAGGGGACTACGAGAAGCTCAGCTCTGTCATGGGGAACCTCCTGGATGAGAGTCCCCAGGAGCAGAAACATAGCGAGGAAGGTGGCTGAAACCCCCGTGGGGGCAGAGCATCCTCCAGGCAGAGCCCAGGCTGGGCACCACAGGGGCTTTGTCCCCCTGCCAACCTGCTGGCAGCCCTGCAGAAGTTCCCAGTGCCTTTCCTGGAGGTTTTGGAGGGAACTGGGAAGGTGGGGGGGTCTCAGCTGGCCAGGAGGCTGCTCTGACCCTGCCGTGACATCCTGGTGTGCTTTCTGTGTGTTAAGGCTCTGTTGCAGTCCCCGGAGAGGCTGGAGAAGGACAAAGCGGTCAAAAAGGACCCGGTGCTGCGATGTGATGTGGTAAGCTCTCAAAGGCCCGGCACAGGCCAAGGGGGTTCCAGGCAGGGTGACAAACACCCTATGTGCCTTGGGTGCGCGGTGGCAGAATCAGCAGAGGGGAGGGAGAATTTCCAGACCAGCTGTGGGTCCCTGCCCGGGTCCCTCTCTCCCTGGGTCCCTTTGGCTGGTGGGACCAACCCCATGGTGGGGATGGGGCGAGCAGGGCCATGTAGTCACTTCTCCCTCTCCTGTCTGGAGGTGGCCCTGCCCATGGTCCCTCCACCCTTTCCCCACCGCTCTCCTGCCTTTCCCTCTGGATAGAAAGCAGACACCACCGCCCTGGCCGGCAAAGTCAATGACACCGAGTTTGACGAAAGCATGAAGCGGCTCAATGAGTAAGTTGAAGAGATGCTGAGCCAGGTGAAGGACCAGGAGCAGGTGGAGCGACAGTTCAATGAAGAGCTGGTGTCCAAGGTGAGGGGTGGCTCATCCCCACTGCCCAAATCTGGCACCGTCATGGGTCATCAGCCTAAGGCAGCATCCCTCTGAGGGTCT
>NW_009646255.1:0-1609 GCF_000708025.1 Charadrius vociferus | reverse complement strand
GGCGGAGGGGGTGCCCCATCCACAGCTGCACCGCCTGGAGCTGGGGGCGTTCCGGCAGCAGCTGGAGGTGCACAGCAGGAGAATCGTGGAGCTGCTCCAGGAGAAGGCGCCGCAGCCAGAGGCTGATGATGTGGCTATGATTAAGGAGTGAGTGCGATGGAGACAGTGGTGGCTTTGGGGACAGCGCTGGCCCCAGTCCCTATGGCTGTCACAGTTGTGACCACATGGTCTCTGGCAGGGGTGTTGCTATGGGGGTTTTGGGGTGCTGCCCCGAGCCAGGGTAGGTCGTTAGTCCACCATCACCCATTTGGGGCTCCTGCTCTCCCCAGGCACACTGTGGCCACCCCATCGATGCCGACGTTATCCCCCCACCCCGTCGGTCGCCCACCTACTGTCAAGCCAGAGCAAAAGCAGCAGCACGGTCACAGGTAGGGGACACAGGGCGCCTCCAACCCCTCGTGCTCCCCAACAAGGTAGGGGTGACAAAGGTCGGGATACAGCGGGGGCGACTGGGGCTGGGAGGGTGATGCTGAGCGTCCGGGGGGTGCGTGCCTCAGTTTCCCCAGGGAGAGCTGGCTGTGGCAGCGCTGCCTGGGGATGCTGAATTTGGCCCCTGCTTCAGCCAGCCTCTCTCTCCTTCCCAGCGCACCGTGACGGGTCTGTTGGGCAAGGACGACCGCGTCCACAGGGGCCGGCTGGACCAGCAGCTGCCTGCTGAGCGGGGGCCCCGTGGGACAGATCCAGCACCTGGGCAGCCTTACAGGGACACCAATTCTTAAATCCATTGTTGTTATTTAATTAATTTAATTCATTGTTTCTATTTAAGAAATAAAAAAAAAGTCAACCTGTTTTTTGTTGGTTTTTTTTCTTTCTTTTTTTTTTTTTTTTGTGCTTTTTTTTAAAGCAGGATTGATTTGAAAACTGAAAAGCTCATCCAGATCCCCCTTTCTTGGGGATGGCCAGGAGCGGCAGTCACTGGGAGTGAGGGGGGGCATCACTTTCATAATTCACAGCCCCCTGATCCACTTTTCCCCACAGAGCCCATCAGGAAATACAGCAGCCACCAGGATAGTGGGCGCCTGTCCCACTCTGCGGGGGTTTCTACTTTGGCCTTCCCTGGGACAGTGATGGAGGTTACTGCCATTAAGAGCCGTGATGCAGGTTCCACGTACCGCAATGAAACTCCCAGTGCGGTTGTCCGGGGTCTGGAGAACACTGGCTGTATCCCTGGTGTTACACTGGGATACATTTTGGTGCCTGGGGCACCTGGATGCCTCCCAGGGGTGGTGTTCTGGGTGCCTGGTGGCCTTAGCGGTGTCCCCAGGGTGGTGGTTTGCATGCCCGGTGACCTTGGCTGTGTCCCCAGGGTGGTGGTCTGGGTGCCCGGTGGCTCTGGCGGTGTCCCCAGGGTGGGGTGACGGAGCGAGATCCAAGATGCTGCAAAACCTACGGACAGCTGAATTTTGGAAGGAAGCCCTGCGCCCATGCTGGCAAACTGCAAACAGGGTTCCCAAGAAGCAAAATCTTTTTCAGGCAGACGGTGGTATTCCAGACTGAACATAAACCACGAAGTTTAATGTGAATAAAGCCTGTGGGATTCCACTGGCTC
>NW_009646254.1:0-284 GCF_000708025.1 Charadrius vociferus | reverse complement strand
GGGAAGGGGAAGCAGTGCCAGGAAGGGGCAGCAGCACCGGGAAGGGGCACTGGAAAGGGACAACGGGAAGGGGCAGCGGTGCCGGGAAGTGGCACCGGGAAGCGGCACCGGGAAGGGGCAGCGGCACCAGGAAAGGTCACTGGGAAGCAGCACCAGCACCGGGAATGGGCCTCAGGAAGGGGCAGCGGTGCCGGGAAAGGGGTAGAGCACCGGGAAAGGGCAGCACCACCAGGAAGGGGCACCGGGAAGGGGCAGTGGTGCCAGGAAGGGGCAGCAGCACCAGG
>NW_009646253.1:0-266 GCF_000708025.1 Charadrius vociferus | reverse complement strand
GTCAATGCCATGGGAGGGACGGTCATCGCCATGGGGGGATGGTCATTGCCATGGGGGAAGATGGGCATCACCATGGGAAGGATGGTCATCACTGTGGGAGGGATTGTCATCACTGTGGGGGGAATGGTCATTGCTATGGGGAAGACAATCATTGCCATGGGGGGGATGGTCATCGCCATGGCGGGGACCATCATCACGATGGGGGAAGATGGTCATTGCCATGGGGAGGGATGGCCAACGCCATGGGGGGGATGGTCATCGCCATG
>NW_009646252.1:0-2896 GCF_000708025.1 Charadrius vociferus | reverse complement strand
GGTAGATAATAACAGAGGTGCTGCCACATCACTCGTTGTGGCCTTCCCGAGCTGTACCCCAATTGTGTCCCAAGTACTCTTACTATAGATATTACTTGAGTTGGCTTCAGGGACATGTGCAGAGACCCATACTAAAGGTTCCTTAAGTTTTTCTTCTTTTATAGCTACATCTCATTTTGCTAAAAAGGTTTTGAGAATCTTCAACACAGATTTCTGCTCAGGCGATATAGAATTTCCCATGTTCCCGGCTGCTTACCTCTTCTTTCAGGTAATTGATTGTCACTGCACAGCTCTTTTGGGGTTCAGCCGGGCTCCTCACCCGTACCACTTCACGGTTTTTCTCTAAGTCCCTGTTCGGGTGCCATTTGTGAGGATTAAGGCACGGACTCCAGAGTATGGTAAATGAAATCTGCTTTATTAAGCAAGCATGTTCTTTATATGCTTTTCTACCAAGGCCAGTATTTTCTACTTTACTTGTTTACACCATCGCGTACTCTAAAAGATCATGTTCCCACTGAGAAGGGAATCTCTCTTCCCTGTGAGCAGCACCTCCTTATCTAGGGAGTAGATTCACACAGCTTCATCCTCTGCCAGAACAGTGCTGCAGCTGCTTATTCCTCCCTATTAGTTCTACCACACTTAACCCTTCTTTTGCCTCACTGCCCCACACAGCACAACTCCTGACAGCTGTGGTGGCCAAGCTAGAAAGGGATGGGGAAAAACACCCTACAAACTAAAAAACAAAAACAACCCTTAGGCTAAGCCTAAAGAAGCTGTACCTGAGGTCAGTATAATTACATCTGCCTGGGGCTCCTCCCTTCCAACCTGAGTTATCCCTATGTTATGTCTCCTTCCCCCACCTTACTCAAGAAAGATGACCATTTCAGCAGAACAGTCAAGTGCACAGCATCAGGACACAGCCAAAGAGGTAACAGGGAATTTAATCCTGCAGTTAAATTTGTATTAATTATTTGAAAAAGCATAGTTTTGCTGATTTAACAGTGTCCAAACCATACTGCACCCTTGATTGTATTTGTATAGGTACATTCATAGATAGATGAAGCTTAAAACCCAAGATCCTCCAATGCTCTACATAAGAATGTAGAATAAGATGCTTCTCAGGAGAGGTTTGCACAATCTCCTGAGGCTCTGAGCAGCAGGACAGTAGTAGGAGTTAATGCTAATGGTTTAGGAGACCAATCTGGATGCTTTAAGATGTAAAACATTAGATGCAACTCAGACACTTTAAAACTACCTGCTGCAAAGGGGAGGATCTGTATCAGACTGTACTGCAGACACTTACCCTGACATTCCTTAGCTGTTAGCTGAAGCCACTTAGGAAGTCTAGAGGAGCCAGAAACGTGTCTTCAGTTTATTCACTTCTTCCACTGCCAGGACACAGCTGCAAGACTCCACCTACGAGAACTTTGACTGCAGACACAGCGGCAGCCAGACTTTGCTGACAGAAAGAACATCATCAAAATGCAGCTGAGGACCTGGGTGATCTCATCCACACCTGCTTGCATGGTTCAAATTCCTGTCTGCTCTGTACAAGCGTGCCTTTCCCAGTGAACACAAGACTGCCGTTGACTGATGCACAGAAGGTCAAACAGGCCTTGCAGGTGCATGTTTTCCATCCCTGATGCTGCTTACAAGCAAGAGAAGCCTTTAAAGGGAAGACAGAAGAAAGAAAAGAGAAAACAAAGAGGGATGGATCTGGAAGAGCTAAAGAGGATCTATGTAAGACACCAGTTCTAACCAACCTGTCTGGCTGTGATAGTGTCAGATAGTGTTTAGCAAGCAAATAACACTCCCCCATTTTTTCACCTCATTTTGCTTTGGCATTTTTAAATGTTACTTCAAAAAGCAGTTTCCACCACTCCACTTGTCAAAGCACATGCAGCTTCCTAGAGCCAGCAAGTGAAGTATTTTCATGTTTCAAATACCAGCTGTGAAAAAAATGCTACTGGAATTTCTGCAGGGGGGTTTATTATTATTTTTATTATATCTTAACTTCCAGAAGAAATTATTTAAGAGTTTAAAGAAAATATTAACTTTCAAGAGGAGTCCAAGCAAAAAGGAAAAGAGGTTTTCCAAAACCTGGTAGAGCTGAAAGCAAGACGTGCAAAGGGTGGTCTGTATTGTAACTGTACTGCAGCTCCTAGTGCTCATGTGCACACACAAGCAGAATCTCAGAGCTTTGTGATAAATATACTGTGAAAATGTTTCAATAAACTAAATTGGCTTTTTTCTTTAAAAAAAAAAAATATTTCTAAACAGTCTCCATCTGTTTCATGAAAAAAAAAAAAATCCTTTAAGGCCTGACTACTCATCTCTTAAATTCTTCTGAGATGAAGTCAGTACTACAAAGTCACTGACCATCCACAGACAGGTCTCTAACCCAACTGTGAACGTGCTGCAAGAACAGGGGAATAGACCCAGCTTATGGTACAGGATGATGCAAATCAACCTGGAGTCTTGGTCAGGCAAAGGTCCAGGAGAGGGCTGTGAAAAGCAATGGTTTGGCATACAGGAGGAGGAGAAAGAATGAAAAAAGGAGTGACAAGAACCTACTTTCAGGTTTCACTGAAAAAAAAAATTGGATTAGATGCTCTGTGCAAACATTCCAGTGCAGCAGCTCCAAAACTCTTCTCCTAATGATCCTGCTTCTGAACCACCACTGGCCGGGAGCCCAAGCTGCTACTAAATTACCATCAAGCCTGTGCTCCTGCTTGCAAGCACACCCCCAGCCTGGGAATTATTATTTTAGATTTCACTTCTACATAACATCTGTGCTGGGAAAGTAAAGTGCAAATTCAAATGACTTGGCCAGAATAACAAGGAAAAATGAAAGAAACTAAAGTAACTAAGTAAGAAGAACGCCAAGAGTAATGAA
>NW_009646251.1:0-562 GCF_000708025.1 Charadrius vociferus | reverse complement strand
GGGATGACAGGGCCACCACGAGGACCTTAGGGCCATCATGAGGATGGCAGGGCCACCACAGGGACTTTGGGGCCACCATGAGGATGGCAGAGCCACCACGGGGACCTTGAGGTCACCACGGGGATGACAGGGCCACCACGAGGACCTTAGGGCCATCATGAGGATGGCAGGGCCACCACGGGGACTTTGGGGCCACCACGAGCATGGCAGGGCCACCACGAGGACCTTGGGGCCACCACGAGGACGGCAGGGCCACCACGGGGACTTTGGGGCCACCACGAGCATGGCAGGGCCACCACGAGGACCTTGGGGCCACCACGAGGACGGCAGGGCCACCACGGGGACTTTGGGGCCACCACGAGCATGGCAGGGCCACCACGAGGACCTTGGGGCCACCAGGAGGACGGCAGGGCCACCACGGGGACTTTGGGGCCACCACGGGCATGGCAGGGCCACCACGAGGACCTTGGGGCCACCACGGGGACAGCAGGGCCATCATGAGGACCTTGAGATCACCATGGGCATGGCAGGGCCCCCATGAGGACCTTGGGGCCACCATGAG
>NW_009646250.1:501-2499 GCF_000708025.1 Charadrius vociferus | reverse complement strand
AGTGCGACCGTCCAGACAGTTCTTTATTCACCGAGTGGATGCCATGCTTTAGGCTCTTCATTCTTGCTCTTTACAACAGCATGTGGAAAAAGAGGTGTTATACAACTAAGTATGCAATGATTCAAACTCCGATAGCCCAGATGCCAGTGAGGCATGTGATGTGTCTTCATCTAGCTGTATCTCTTAATGAAACAGCAGAAATGTTTTGTTCTCTGCTGCTGTGCGCACACATAGACATGCATATGTACAGGCATGACTGCAACATTTGCCTTGAGTGAGCCATATGAATAACATGAGCTCAATATACCCATGTCCTGGTTCCGGCTCAGTATGACGGCTCAGGGGATGGCATCCCACCCTGGATAAGGGTGCACCTTGTCCAGCAGCCCATGCCCGCAGAACCATCCCCAGCCCCATCAGAGAAAGAGCGGTGCCTGCAGTATGAAACACGGTGCAGGGTTACCCAGGCTTCCTCTAGACACACAGACATTCAGGAGCCCAAATTTGCTGAGACCTGTAACTGAGCACTGGTGGATCAGGGGTGTCATGGGGAGAGGCATCCTAACATTTCTCAGAGACGCCAAGTTTGATGGACACTCAGACCTGTGATAATACCACCAGGAAAGATATATAAACATAGTGATAAGGACATAAAGAAGAAACTACAATTTACGTGTGTGCTGCAGATGCAGAGGCGAGAGCAACAGCTGGACTGGCACTCAGCAGGGAGCTTTGCTCTGCTGCTCAGTGGAGAGACCTGCAGGTCCTGTGCCCATGAGCTGGTAGTTAGAGGAGAACAAAGATAACCCCAACCCCCATAATCCCTGGCCCCAGCCACAGCACAATGAGCTCCATACTGAGCTTTTCCACAAAACTGAGACCCAAGATTTTACTTGAACACATTAGAAAATTGGAGAATAATTGTTTTACAGGGAGGGCATGCGGGCGTCTCTGGGAAAAGATGCCAGGCATTGAATAAAGCATCTTTTTAAGATGCCATACATCATCAAGCAGAACATTTTCAGCTGATGGAAGGAGGAGTGAGAGTGCAACTCAGTACTCCATGGGTATTGTTTAAATCTTCCTTCATACCTTAAGCATTTTGCATAATAAATTTTGCATAACAATTTGCATAAAGCTTATGAGTGTTTATTCGTAAGGGATTATGATCAGCTTGAAAGCCTGTTGGTCTTCAAAAGCCTTGGTCTGAGTTCAACTGTTTTTATTACTTTGAAGATCTTCACAGAGGCACTCCTAATTTGGAGAAAATTTACGTGGCAATTGATCAGCAGTAAGAGAAGTGGGAGAAGAGAGATGTGGTTTCACATCCTTCTTACAAGGACTGCCCAGATATTTTTATATCAGCTCCAGAAGTTGTCTGCAGAGATGGGATGCAAAATTCTCCTGAACACTGCAATAAGGAAAAGCATTGGATTTCCAGCACAAGCTTCGTTAGAAAGCTGGAGGCATTTGCAGCTTGTGCAACTGTCTTCCACCAGTCTGCTGCATAGGGAGACAGAATAATGACATTTTTATGTGGCTTTTCACTGAGTGACTCCACTGGTGAGCTTGTACAGATATTTTTTCTGAAGAGACAGTGTCTCAAAGGAGACTAAAATCCACACAGGTCCTTGATTTGACTTGAAAATTGTGACATCTTAGCACAGACAGTGTTGGGGAAGTGAGGACCTTGGTGCCCTGCAGGGATCCCTGTCCCAAGGGACCTGGCATGCTGTCTCCCACAGGTGCTGTGACTCCAAGCTGGGAGCCATGCTGTCTTGGCTTCCAGCTCAAGAGCTGTCCTGATTCATGCTGCCACATATTCCCCCCCCAGCCATTGCTTGCTCAGGGCAGGACCCCACAGACCTGCTGATCAGGCCCTAAAAGACAGGTTTCTGCAAAGGCAGTGCAGCCAAAAGCTCTGATGAGAAACAGGGAACTATATACCAAGACAGAGATGAAAAATAATGCTTAGCAGGTGGAAGGATACGCATGGAG
>NW_009646250.1:0-464 GCF_000708025.1 Charadrius vociferus | reverse complement strand
CGTGGGGTTTGTCCCAGCATTGCCTACTTGCAGCTTTCAACAGCAGCAGCAGCAGCAGAAGCATTTCTAAGAAAAGCCTGAAGCCCACTAGCCATCATATATGAGAAGTCGTGGCAGTCTGGTGAGGTTCCTGCCAACTGGAAAAGGGGAAACATAACCCCTATTTTCAAAAAGGGAAATAAGGAAGACCCAGGGAACTACAGGCCAGTCAGTCTCACCTCTGTGCCTGGCAAAATCATGGAGCAGATCCTCCTGGAAACTCTGCTAAGGCACATAGAAAACAAGGAGGTGATTGGTAACAGCCAGCATAGTTTCTCCAAGGGCAAGTCATGCCTGACAAATTTGGTGGCCTTCTATGAAGGGGTTACAGCGGCAGTGAACAAGGGAAGAGCAACCAATGTCATCTACCTGGACTTCTGCAAAGCGTTAGACACTGGCCCACACGATATCCTGGTGTCTAAATT
>NW_009646249.1:0-3945 GCF_000708025.1 Charadrius vociferus | reverse complement strand
GCGCTGGGGCCGACTGGGAGCTACTGGAACTCACTGGGACCGCTCTGGGGCCAACTGGGAGCTACTGGGAGTCACTGGGACCATGCTGGGGCCAACTGGGAGCTACTGGGAGATACTGGGACCACACTGGGAGCCACTGGGACCGCGCTGGGGCCGACTGGGACTATGCTGGGGCCGACTGGGAGATACTGGGACTCACTGAGACTGTGCTGGGGCTGACTGGGAGCTACTGGGAGTCACTGGGACTACGCTGGGGCCAACTGGGACCATGCTGGGGCTAACTGGGAGCTACTGGGACTCACTGGGACCACGCTGGGGCTGACTGGGAGCTACTGGGAGTCACTGGGACCTCTCTGGGGGCAACTGGGAACTACTGGGAGTCACTGGGACCGCCCTGGGGCTGACTGGGACCGCTCTGGAGCCCACTGGGAGCTACTGGGAGTCACTGGGACTGCGCTGGGGCTGACTGGGAGCTACTGGGAGATACTGGGACCACACTGGGAGCTGCTGGGACCACACTGGAAGTGACTGGGACCACACTGTGGCCACCTGGGACCATGCTGGGGCCAACTGGGAGCTACTGGGACTACACTGGGACCACACTGGAAGTGACTGGGACCACGCTGGGGCCAACTGGGCGCCACTGGGACCACGCTGGGAGCCGCTGGGACCACACTGGGACAACACTGGAAGCAACTGGGACTATGTTGGGGGGCAACTGGGACCATACTGGGGCAACTGGGAGTTACTAATAGCAACTGGGTCCGCACTGCAAGTGACTGCGACGATGATGGGGGGCAACTGGGAGCTACTGGGAGCGCGCTGAGGGCACACTGGGAGCAACTGGAATTACACTGGGAAGAACTGGGAAAGACTGGGACTGTGTTGGGGGGCACCTGGGACCATGCTGGGGCAACTGGGACGGAGGGTGGGGGCAACTGGGAGTACGCTGGGGGCACACGAGGGGCAACTGGGATCACACTGGGATGAACTGGGAGAGACTGGGATCATACCGGGGGTAACTGGGAGTGACTGGGGGTGTCTGGGACTGTGCTGGGGGAGACCGGCGTCATACTGGGATTGTTCTGGGAGTGACTGGAACCGTGCTGGGAGCAACTGGGAAAGACAGCAAGCAACTGGAATCATGCTGGAGGAGACTGGGGTCATGCTGAGAGCACACTGGGGCCAACTGGGATATACTGGGAATGACTGGGACTATGCTGCGGGCAACTAGGATAATACTGGGAGCAACTGGAACCATGCTGGGGGCGACTGGGAGCAATTGGGACGGACTGGGAGCATGCTTGGGGCAGTTGGGACACACTGGAAGCAACTGGGATCATACTGGGAGGGACTGGGACCGCCCTTGGGGCGACTGGGAGTGAGTGGGATCATACTGGGAGCAACTGTAAATATGCTGAGGGCAACTGGGATCATACTGGGAGTAACTGGGAGTGACTAGGAGCATGCTGGGGGCAACTGGGACTGACTGTGTGATACTGAGAGTGACTGGGATCATACTGGGGGCAGCTGGAATTATACTGGGAGTGACTGGGACCACCCCAGAGGCAACTGGGGGATGACTGGGAGTAACTCGAAGCAGGTTGAGGGCAACTGGGTTACACTGGGAGTAACTGGGAGTGACTGGGGTCATACTGGGAGTGACTGGGGTCATACTGGAAGTGACTGGGACCACCCGGGCGCAACAGGGACGGACTGGGAGCACACTGGGATCAGTTGGGATCATACTGGGGGTGACTGGGATCACTCCAGGTGCAACTGGTAGAATACTGGGAGTGACTGAGATTGCCCCAGGGGCTACTGGGGGTGACTGGGGACATACTGGGAGCAACTGGGAGTGACTGGGACCATGCTGGGATCATGCTGAGATCATACTGGGTGTTGCTGGAATCATACTGGGAAAAACTGGCAGTGACTGGGAGTGACTAGGAGCAC
Organism: Charadrius vociferus; assembly: GCF_000708025.1. NCBI lineage: Eukaryota > Metazoa > Chordata > Aves > Charadriiformes > Charadriidae > Charadrius > Charadrius vociferus. The sequence continues at coordinate 1,989 of NW_009646249.1, read as the reverse complement.
ACTGGGGGAAACTGGGATCATACTGGGAGTGAGTGGGATCATAATAGAAATGACTGGGACCACCCTGGGGGCAACTGGGGCCTCGCTGGGGGCAACTGGGATCATACTGGGAGTGACTGGGAGTGACTAGGAGCATGCTGGGGACAACTGGGAGTGACTGGGGTCATACTGGGAGCAACTGGCATAATACTGGGAGTGACTGGGACCACCCTGGGTGCAACTGGGGGTGACTGGGATATATTGTGAGCAACTGGGAGTGACGGGGATCAGATTGGGAGCAACTGGGATCATACTGGGAGCGACAAAGGGGCAACTGGGACCATGCTGAGGGTGACTGGGAGTGAGTGGGAATGACTGGGGTCACTCTAGGAGCAACTGGGAGTTACTGGGAGCATGCAGGGCTCATACTGGAATCATACTGGGAGTGACGGCGATCATCCTGGGGGCAACTGGGAGTGGCTGGGATCATACTGGGATGAAATGGGATCGTACTGGTTGTGACTGGGAGTGACTAGGAGCACACTGGGAGCAACTGGGATCATAATAGGAGTGACTGGGGTCACCCTGGGGGCAACTGGGGGTGACTGGCATCATACTGGGAGCAACTGGAACTAGACTGAGGCCAACTGGGATCATACTGGGAGTTACTGGGGTTATACTGGGATTTACTGGCATCACCCTGGGGGCAATTGAGACAAACTGGGATCATACTGGGAGTGACTGGGACCATGCTAAGGGCAACTGGAACTATGATGAGAGCAGATGGGATCATACTGGGATCAACTGGGATCATACTGGGAGTGACTAGGAGGGCACTGGGAGCAACTGGCTTCATACTGGGAGTGACTGGGATCACCATGGGGGCAACTGGGCATGACTGGGATCGTACTGGGACCAAATGGGAGTGACTGGGACCACACTGGGGGCAAATGGGACCAGACTGGGAGTGACTGGGATCATACTGGGAGCAACTGAAACTATGCTGAGGGCAACTGGGAACATACTGGGAGTGACTGGGACCACCCTGGGGGCGACTGGGATATATTGGGAGCAACTGGGAGTGACTGGGATCATGCTGGAATCATATTGGCATCATACTGGGAGTGACTGAGATCATACTGGGAATGACTGGGAGTGACTTGGAGCACACTGGGGGAGAGTGGGATCATACTGGGAGTGACTGGAACGACCCTGGGGGCAACTGGGAGTGAGTGGGATCATACTGGGAGCAACTGTAACTAGGGTGAGGGCAACTGGGATCATACTGGGAGTGATGGGGAGTGAATGGGATCACACTGGGATCGACTGGGATCATACTGGGAGCGACTGGGACCACGCTGGGGGTGACTGGGAGGGACTGGGATCACACTGGGACCAACTGGAACTAGGAACTAGTTACTGAGCGTAACTGGGACCAAGCGTGGGGCAACTGGTATATACTGGGAGGAACTGGATATACTGAAAGCAACTGGACCTACAGCGGGGGGAACTGGGATCGTACTGGGTGTGACTGGAACCAGGCTGTGGGCAACTGGGACCATGCTTGGGGCGACTGGGACCATACTGGGAGTGACTGGGAACTTACTGGGAGCGAGTGTGAGAGACTGGGACCATACTGGGAGCAACTGGGACCATGCTGGGAGCATACTGGGAGTGTACTGGGACCAAACTGGGACCATACTGGGAGTGACTGGCACCATACTGGGCGCAACTGGGACCATACTGGGACCATACTGGGCGTGACTGGCACCATACTGGGAGGGACTGGGAGAGGCTGGGACCATACTGGGAGCAACTGGGATCATGCGGGGAGAAACTGGGGCCGTGCTGGGAGCATACTGGGACCAAACTGGGACCATACTGGGAGCGACTGGGATCATGCGGGGAGAAACTGGGGCCGTGCTGGGAGCATACTGGGACAAACTGGGACCATACTGGGAATGACTGGGACCATAGTGGGATCATACTGGGAGTGACTGGCACCATACT
>NW_009646248.1:48143-48370 GCF_000708025.1 Charadrius vociferus | reverse complement strand
TCAGCGACTTACTGTTCAAAGAGCTACGCCCTGTTTGCCCACTCTCGCCACAGTGACGCCCTGGGTGACGCCCACCGGCTGCCTTCGTGCTCCGGACTGCCCGTTTAAAACTGCCTTTAGAACTGCTGTGTGTGGTGTTGGCTCCGCCCCTGCTGCTTCAGCAGCCCACCCCCGAGCTGCCGGTTCCGGCACGAGCTAGCCACTTTTCCCGGCTATGAAAGCCCCCC
>NW_009646248.1:33677-47988 GCF_000708025.1 Charadrius vociferus | reverse complement strand
AGATTATGCCTGATATAATTTTAGTGTGACAGTTCCCACCGGTTTTGACACTCATTGTCCTTCCAGTGCCTTCTTTATTTGAGAATAGTGGATCCACACAGGTTGTTCCTTGATTTTGATTGCAGTGAAGGTGGTCAGCAACACCTGATAAGGTCCATTCCACTTCTCTTCCAGTGGATCACCTGAAAAGTTCTTAATATAAACCCAGTCTCCAGGGCTAAATGGGTGGATAGGATGGTCCAACCCCTTAGCTCTGGTTCCCAAAACATTTTTATTCATTTTCTCCAATTGTTTTCCCAAAAAGATGATGTATTTCTGTAAATAAGAATTTTCAAAAGGGCTCAAATTTTCCTTGGCCCTGGGTTTCACACGTATCCTAAGTAGTGCAATCGGTAGTGCCTGATACCAATATAGGTTTGCTTCTTGACATATTTTGGCTATTTGTTGTTTTATCATGTAATTGCCAATCAACTCCCAATAGTTTGCTTACCTGTTGCACTACTTGCGCACAGAAATGAGTATCTCTGTCTAATAAAATGACTATGGGTACCCCAAATCGAGGTATTATTTCATTTAATAGTACTTTAGTTATTTCTTTTGCTTTGTTTGTTCTACATGGAAATGCCTCTGGCCATCTGGAAAAAGGTATCTGTAAGTACCAATAAGTATCTGCAGCCCCCTTTTCTTGGAAGTTCAGAAAAATCGATTTGCCAGTGATCTCCTGGTATATTTCCCTTCCCAATGCTTCCCAACTGTAGTCGATTTCCGGTATTAGGATTGTTTTTCAAACATACTTCACATTTCTGAGTCACCTGTCGGATTGTAGTATATACATTTTTCCCTACTAATTTCTGATTTTAAAATTTATACAGTGTATATAAGCTGTATAACTAACCCTTTACGGTGTGCAAGTTTGGAGGAGCGATCCCCCTTGCACCCAGTGCTGCAATAAACATACCTGCTTTATAACTCTCCATGAGTTGTGGAGTTTGTTTCCGCACGTCAGTTTAAAGATTATTTCTGCTTCCAATTGTTCCAATAAATCCCGACCCAATAATCGCCTGGGTGATTTTGGTAAATATAGAAATCATTGTATTTCAATCTGCTTTTTAAATTTAAATTTGAGCGGCTTCAAAAAGTATGCCTTTTCCTGTTGGCCAGTGGCTCCTAATACATTCACAAAACTCTTTATTTATAAGTATCAGTTCTTGATTCACAACAAAGAAAGAAGCCCCTGTATCTACTAAGAATTCTATTTCTTTTCTCTTGTCTCCCTAGCTTTATTTTAACCAGTGGATCCACTAGGGTGGATGCCCCAGGTCCCCAGGTCAATTGGTCTCTGCCTCAGTTTTCAGGGCCTGCGGGTCGTTATCTTTGGGCATTCATTTTTCAGACCCTTAAATACACCCTGGGGGGCTTTTCTTTAGAATGCCACTACTTCGTTTTCCTCCCATTTTACTGATTCCTGATTTTATTTTCTAATCCACAAAACACACACTGTATAAGCAACCCTTTCTTTCTTGTCCCAATCTGTCCACACATCACACTTAGGACAACTAAAATCCCAACCAAAAGTTACCAACAGTTTCCAACTACACCCTATGCATTTTAACACAAAAATAGGATTATATGAATTATCATGATGCAACAAACACCATTCAGGAGGACACATTCAAATGCACTTTGGATACTGTTCACAGCTATTTTACAGCAACACGAACAGGGAAATATTAGGCTTTAAACAAACAAGCTCTTTTCCAAAATACCTCCACTCTGCTGTCCTCTCAGTTTACACTTTCACAACACCAGGTATGTTAATATGTGCGTAACAAAATACTGGTTAATAACAGAGTTAACAAGGTTATAAGGGTCCTGAGACCCTACACTCTCTTCGTTTGTCTCCAGCTGTACCCCTCGCGGGATAACGGAACCGTGGATCGGAACTCCGTACTCGCTTCGCAGCTCTGCCAAGTCTCAGTCACTCATTTCAACCACACACAAGTCGTGACTCAGTCCATACACACATAAGTACCAAATCCAAATCAATTTTCGGTAAACAATTCCTTATGAGTATATCCGAATTCAATACCAATAAATCAATACCGCCACAGAGTACGTTATTGCAGAAGTACGAAGCTTACCACCAGGCCCGTACCAACGTACTACATACCAGAGTACACTACTCACAGCAAGTAGTACACAAAACCAGAAGTACAAACACTTATGCAAGTTTTGTACCAATACCAAATGTATACCCTCAGGCACTAGTAGCCTGGTATACGGTGCCTTTCGTAAGACGTCTCTTACGACTTATGGGAACCTCCTATTGACCGGTCCCTTACCCAGAAGGTGTTTTACCTATATGCGGAAAGCTTAAAGAATACTTAAAGAATACCCTGTTAGATGGTCCTTGTCTGCTCCCGCAGTGATCCGATTGAGGCGAGGAGTCCCTCCGGGAAATCCCGGGGATACCTGCAACTGAGCAGAGCGGGTCCCATCTGGGGTGCCAAAATGATGCGGTGGAAAGCTGAAATCAGGACTCAATAGTCTTGGTGACTATTAAGCAGGTATACTTTATTGCAGCTCTGGACGCACAGGGGATCGCTCCTCCTAATGTGCGTGCAGTTAAGGGTTAGTTATACGGCTTATATACATGCCATATATACATATTCACAAGGTTTTCGAGAAATTATTAACATGTTCATTACTTTTCCGGGAACTCATTACCATAGGCTACTACCCACTCCCGTATGCGCATTGTAGTCTCTCGGTGGTCCTTCAGAATCCTCTGGTAGTCGTTTACTCCTCTTTATCACTGTATTCTTTTGGTGAACTGTAGTGCTTTGTTCCTTATCTGATTGCCAAAGCCGCCAAGCAATGGTCTCAAGATATCCTGTTCTCTTTGTTGGGTGATAGTTGTAATAGTTTCACGCCCTCTCTTCAAAGTGAAATGAAGAAATTGAAAAGACAGTGATTAAAAGAAGGTTTATAATAGAAAGCTATATTAATTAGCTGGATAAAGAAACATAATGAGACAAAGACTTAGCTTTTTAGGAAGGTATGCATTTCATGCCTTCAGGTAGTGTTTAAATCAATTCAGCACTATACTAAGAAGGAAAAAAAAATTAAAAATCAGTTGTGGGGTATTTTTGTTTGTTTCAGTATGTATGGGTTTTTTTGTGTGTTTTGTTTTGTTTCTTTTTTTATATAAAAAGTAAGTCCTTGATGGTAAAATTAGCTCCATGAAGGCAATACCTGCATCTCTTGCAACTGCCTTTGTAGAGTTTGAATATAATTTCATCGAATAAAAACTATTTTTTTTGTCTTCTAATACAGTGTTACCATGTAGAGGAGTCAATGTGATCTCTGAAGGCAGCAAGGAAGAAGACGTAGTTATTGCCCTCCTCATCTGAAACTTGGGGCTTACTGATTTTACTCTGAAGAATTCCTGACCAAAAAAGGGTTAACTGCTGGGACCAGGTTTCTTACCCCCACTTCCAGCACAGCCCAACTACTAAAACAAGACTGGTATGTTGTATTCTGTCGCAGCACAGCACAAAATGTATGGAACTATCAAAAGTTCACAGTTGTGGGCAAAATGGCATGTAAATTGCAGGAGGATGAGTCACACAAGAGAAATGCATACCCTGAACATCATAAGCAGAAATAAGAAGTTGTGATGAAATCTTACAGAAAATCCATTACTGTGATTCAGAAGTCTTGTACAGAGACAGCAGAAAAAGAAATACTTCCCTTACCATCAAAAATTATAATGGAGATACCTAAAAGATTGATACTGCTTTGCAATGCTGGGGGGGATGTAGTTCCAGACTAAGACACGTTTAGGTGCCTGCATGTGAAGGAGGCAAGAGAAACTCTAGATAGCTAGGACATCTCTACAGGCTTGGCAGATACAACACGAGGCCCAAAAAAGACCCCTACCCTTTTGGAGTGGTAGATGGAAACAATGTGGGCCACCCTGAAATGCCCTACCTTATATTTGAGCACTGGATCAGATCCTTAAATAATCATAGTCACTGGGTATAGAGGGAGCTAAGATACCTACCTCACATGCAGACACCTCTATTTAGGCTATTTAATCTGGAGCAGAGTCCTAACCCTCAAGCATTTCCTATGAATGCATATTAAGAGAAGACTGTATAGGAAACAGTTTATTTCTCTGAAACTTTACACAGTGGCTGAAGTCTGAAATGCAAACCTGGCAGCTGGCCCAGCTCCTGTAACATGAAGGGCCAAACCACCAACTGCCATGGGTTTGGGGGGGTTTTGCACAGTTCCCTCTGTGTGTTCTGCGATTAAATTCAGGTCATGGGCTAAGGGAGAAAAATAAAGACAGATAAAGATGTTTAGCAAATGCATAAACATAACAGCCAAGAAAAAAACTCTTGTCATGCTCCATTCTCCAGGTGTTACTTGTGCTGATTCTCTTTAGGAGGATTCCAATATGATTGCACAGACAGTGTAAAACAAGCAATCAAATGGAAAACTTCTCTTGAGAATTATTTCAAGTCTTTTATTTTTAACAAAACTCAAGGTATGATGGAGGAGGGATTTCCTGAGAACTAGTAGGGAAAATAAAAATAAAAGACCGGATTCAACAGGTTCATCAATCAAATCATTCTCTCCATCTAATCCTTTAAAGTGATTACCCTCAGGTTACCTGATTATCTCTCATCCAGCTGTCATGTCACACATATGAAAGGAGAAAGGAGATATCACAGTGACTTCAAAGGCGCTGGTTATTTTTCTTGAAGAAAGTAGAATATTGCTAAATTATTTCTCATCAGTCCATGCCCTGCTTACTTATCCCATCATCCAGACAGATGAGACTTCCTATTGCTTTTATTCAGTGGAGACAAAATTACAGAAATTCACTTTGGCAGCCATAATTTTATTTCTGATGTAACTATACTTTTGCTATTGCTTTTCAGTGTCTTGTAATAGTGCTTATTATTAGCGAGAAAGAAATTGACCGGTGGACCCATGCTATGAGCTCCCTGAAAGAGAGACTGGGCCAGTCACCAAAAATAAAACAAGATCATAGGGATCTCATCTCATCGCCCTGCAGGGCTGAAGGCACTGAAGGCAGTGGCCTACCAGAAAACAGTGAATGGAGGCAAGTCTGTGCTAGGGGCGGCAAGCGAATCCTCTCCTTGCCCACCTCCCCTCCCCAGGTGCCTCTGTACAACAGGTATGAGGCCCTGGGCATGGTAGACCAGCCAAAGGACAATGAGGCTGACGGTCCAAATATACCAGAGGAGTTGCCGGGACCGGAAAAGCCTACTCCTCGTATTATGACCCCCTCTACAAGGAAGAAAAGGCGGGTTATAGTTGTAGGTGACTCAGCTCTGAGGGGAACAGAGGGTCCGATATGTAGGGCAGACCCCACTCTTAGGGAAGTCTGCTGCCTCCCTGGGGCCTGGGTTAGAGACATCACAAAGAAATTCCCTAGCCTGGTGCGGCCCTCGGATTACTGCCCACTGCTTCTGTTCCACGTGGGGGGCAATGAAAGTGCAAATCAGAGTGCAAGGATGATTAAAAGTGATATCAGGGACTTGCGACAGCTAGTAAGGGAATCCAGAGCACAGGTTATTTTTTCTTCCCTACTTCCGGTTGGGGGCAATGACAGTGAAAGAAACAAATGGGTTCGGTCTGTTAATACGTGGCTCTGTGGCTGGTGTCACCACCACAATTTTGAGTTTTTTGACAATGGAATGGCCTATATGGCACCAGGCCTGCTGGCATTAGATGGGGTTTGTCTCACTCAAAGGGAGAGAAGGGTCTTTGCCCAGGAGTTAGTGGGGCTCATTGACAGGGCTTTACACTAGACTCAACGGGGAAGGGGGTATTATCAGGCTTGCCTGCGCCAAGCCAAGGCACGATGCACCAAGGATAGAGGTAGGAACGTTTTGCTAGCAAGGGCCTGCAGCTGTTTGCTCTAAGATGCGCTGGCTACACTGCAGCACACTTAAGTCTTATGTAGATGAGCCAGGAGCCCCTGGGGTAACAGGAGCCAATGGGGAGGCACGATTAATACACGGCAAAGGAATGCCACCTGGAGAGCAGCACAAAGGGATTGCAACTGCTCCAGCCAAGTCAGCTTCAAGGAGGACATGGCTGAAATGCCTCTATGCAAATGCACATAGCATGGGGAACAAACAGGAGGAGCTAGAGACGTGTGCATGTCTCCAAGGCTACAATCTCATTGGCATCACAGAAACGTGGTGGGATGGCTCCTACAACTGGAGTGTTGGCATGGAAGGTTACAGACTCTTCAGGAGAGACAGGCAGGGGGAATGAGGAGGCGGTGTTGCCCTCTATGTCAACGACCAGCTGGAGTGCATGGAGCTTGGCCTAGGGATGGATGAGGAGCTGACTGAGAGTTTATGGGTCAGGATTAAAGGGAAATCAGGAGCAGGGGACAGTACAGTGGGGGTCTGCTACAGGCCACCTGACCAGGAAGACCGAGTGAATGAGGCCCTCTGTAGACAGATAGGGACGGCATCACGTTTGCAGGCCCTGGTCCTCATGGTCCTTGCCCAGACACCTGTACGGACAAGATGGACACAATAAAACCGAACAGAGGAAAAAACCATCATTTTATTTGCCTTTTTGGTTTGGGGGGAAATTTGGCATTGGAAGTAACTGATTTTCCCAAGCAAGACAGAAAGCTAGTAGGAGATTTGGGAACTCCCCTTAAATGCAGTTAATGCCTTCATCCCGTTTCTGTCTGTACTCTTTCAAGTTGGCCAAACAACCTGTATGATGTTCATCCAGACATCAGTACAGAGAGGTGACTCACTTGTAATACTGGAAAGAATATCATCTTACAGGGAAAAAAACATTAAAAAAAATGAGTAGAGACCTAATTCTTATCTGAGAAGAGATCATGCTGTAAAGAAAAAAAATTTCCTTACAATAATCTGAAAACCTAACCCAGGTGGTGCTTTTCAGGCCAGATTGCTCCCCTGCGGACGGACTCAGATGCAGACCAATATGATCAATGCTGAAGCCCCCTTATTAAAATACTTAAACCATTATATACCTTACTACAACGTGGGCTAGCTCCGTGGCTTGTGCTCATTGGTTTCTAGACTTATACACACAAACTATTATTGGTTAAACACAGCTGTAACTTATTATCTACACTTTGTTACTGTTTCTGCCAAGTCAGTCTTTTAATTAATACACATTCCGCATCTGTTGGGGAGTAGCAGTAGTTTCAGTGTCAGCGCTGTGATCTCCTCCTTCATGTTGACCTTCAGTACGTGTCCGTTGTTTTCCAAAAAGCTTCCCACACTCCCCCATGATGCATTGGGACCATATTCTCCCAGGACTCACTCCCTTTCCTATGCCCCTGAGGATATAGCTAATTACTGAGCATATTCAGGAAAAATATTTGGCTAACCTCTTCATGAGATTTTTTTTTACTCTGCAAAATTCTATCTGAGAAGGTATGGGAAGGAAAAATAAGATCTGAAAAGGAAGAATGTGTATTACAGCTTTTCAAGTTTTTGTGATCCTTGTGTCCGACTGGTCTCTGTTAAAATTCAAGCTTTGTTTCAAATAAAAAGTGTTGGATAACTTATAATTTTTTATTCATAATTATGTAACTGCAAAAAATCCCACTGTTCCCAAAATACAAAATTCAACCCTTCAGCATGCCTCCTCTTTACTTATTGGAGTTCAATAAGGATAAAACTCCTCTATTTAAACTCACCCTCCCCTCCCTGAAGCCGAAGATTGGCTTTGCCCAATTTCAATCTCCTTTAACTTCTGTTTCATGATGGGATGGGATTTTTCCTTATAGGACCCAGCCAAGCTGGGAAAAAGGGAGCAGTATCTGTGATCCACGCAATGGAACTTCACTCCAAGTCTTTGTGGATCTGTTCTCCATTCTGAACTGCAGCTTTACAGGATTGTGGAAAACTAAAATAAGATATTTTGGTCCCCCATTTAAGTTTCCTGAGTAGAAGTATTTAAAATTAATGTACTTTGACTTCTTAGAAAAGGATGTCAATGCAAAAATCATTTGATCAGCACATTATGTTCTGTTGGTGAGATAATCAAGGTTAGAGCAACTGCATATTATCTAGCACAGAAAGCAAAGTCATCTCACCTTTCTACTAATCAAATCCTAGCTGAATGCATTCTGAATAATTTTGAAAAACAAATAACACCGCTGAGGGCAAACCGAGTTTCTAAAACGTACATTGCAGAGTAGATAGGACAGCACACAGAATGTTTTAATCAAAGGCCATTTGTCTATGGGACCCCTTTGAAGTTTTTTTAGGAGTGAAATGTCATCATAATTTTTAGAAAATGAGAAAGAGGTTCCACAGAACTTACAAGGAAAGGATCATACACCATCAAAAAATAAATGTCCCACATGTGGGCTTGTTTAAAAGCTGATCGAAAACATAATCTGGAAGACAAATATAAAAAGCAGTGACATTTTTTGGTAGGAAAACACATGTGAGGAATGGAATCAGATTCCCCCAGGTGATAACGATCAGTTTGCGATACAGACAAATACTTTCTCAGTACTCGGGTGCCTCCATACATTAGGTTTAGCCCTTGCTCACTACGTTAGTTTCCAACAGAACCACAGCTAGCAGGGCTAGAGGGGATTTCAGAGCCAGGTAATCTTTTGCCTACCACAACTGTACCTAAACATTTTTTTAACAGACATTCATCTAAGTAATTTTTAAAAATCTCCAATAATGGGGGATCTACAGTCTCTCTGTGCCACATATTCCCATCCTTAACAATCCTTACAGCTAGGAATTTTTCCCTAATATCCAACCTAAACTTCCTTTACTGCAATTTAAGTCCATTACTGCTTGCTCTAGCCTCAGTGGATATGAAAAACACTTTATTCATTTCCTTTTTGCAGCCATTTTTTATGTGTTTGAAGATACTTATGTCTCTCCTCACTCTTCCCTCCTCTAGACTAAACAAATTCCATCATGCCTAATATCCAAGAACTCAGTGGCTATTTACAAAGTGTTCATATATCAGGGCACAGGAGGTTTGAATGACTGTCTAAACTCCTTGGTAAGTAATGGCTCTATTCAGCTGTCACAGGTGAACTGTTTAGGTTGATGAAAAAATGGAATATGAATGAACCCGAGATATTTTAGGAATCAGTTCAGATCTCAGAATCACAGAATCACAGAATTTGGAGTTGGAAGGGACCTCTAGAGATCATCTAGTCCAACTGCCCTGCTAAAGCAGGATCGCCTAGAGCACATTACTCAGGACTGCATCCAGGCAGGTTTTGAAAATCTCCAGAGAAGGAGACTCCACAACCTCCCTGGGCAGCCTGTTCCAGTGCTCTGTCACCCTAACTGTAAAGAAGTTTTTCCGAGTGTTGGAACGGAACTTCCTCTGTTCCAACTTGCACCCATTGGCCCTCGTCCTGTCACTGGGAACCCCCGAGAAGAGTGTGGCTCCATCCTCCTTCAACCCACCCTTTAGATATTTGTAAGCAGTAATAAGGTCTCCCCTCAGCCTTCTCTTCTCCAGGCTAAAGAGTCCCAGCTCTCTCAGCCTTTCCTCGTAAGGGAGATGCTCCAATCCCTCAGTCATCTTGGTTGCCCTTCGCTGGACTCTCTCCAGCAGTTCCCTGTCCCTCTTGAACTGGGGAGCCCAGAAATGGACACAGTATTCCAGTTGTGGCCTCACCAGGGCCGAGTAGAGGGGGAGAATGACCTCCCTTGACCTACTGGACACACTCTTCCCTATGCAGCCCAGGATTCCATTGGCCTTTTTGGCAGCAACGGCACACTGCTGGCTCAAGAACACTGTGTATTCATTCCAAAGATGTAAGTGGATACTGTGGAACTAGTCAGCCTCATCCACAAGAAGAAGAAAAGAAAGGAGAACCAAAGTGAGGTGATAACTTTCTAGGAAGGGATGGAAAGATTGTCTAAAGTCAAAAAGGAGTATTGTTGCTTCTATTGAGCCTGCTGGAGAGGTAAAGAGCTGAAGAGTACTGTTGTGTGTCCTGGAACCTCCACCTTCCATCTAAAGCACATGAGGGTCCATCTGTGAAAGCTCCCTTGAGAATATAAAAGTCATCTGAAGGTCAGCAGATGGCCCTGCAATGGGTGGACTAGCAGAAACCTAGGCGGAGGAGTTGCCGTTGCCGTGTTGTGTAAACAGCAGACCAAATACCAGGAGAGGTACAGCTTCACAGACTACCAAAAGATTTACCACTCACCTCTCCCTTCTTTGTGCCAAGTGTGAAGTCCTTCTTTTCCTCTTTTTTTTTTTTTTTTTTAGTGCCTTGGCTAATACAGACACATGGCACTGGGCATACTTGAAGAAAAGAAATTCCACAGGCAATTTTTCCCTCCTGTGGAGAGAGTGAGCCATACTTGACAGATGCTAATTATATCACTTAGAGTTATACTAGAAGGTGCTCAGATACCAAAGAGATGGGAATGGACAGTAGATCTTAGATCTCATCATGCAGTAACTCTGGATTTGAATAAAACCTGGACTGGCTGTCAGTGATGCTGTTGTAACTGAGTGGTGTGAAAAGGAGGAAAGATATAGTGTTTCCTTCCCACATCTAATCTTTGCAAGAATTCTTCCAGATAATCCTGATATATTTATAGGGAATTTGTCTTAATTCTGCACTGTCTTTCTCCTGTTTCTAAACTTAGCACCTGAATGTTTTCTGGAAATATTAAGCAATGTGACTAAGCATCTGTCAGGTGTTTGCTCTCTCATCTTCCCAAGGGCAGAAGTATGAGTGCGTGTATAAGCGTAAGCAGATGGCAGAGTAAACATATTCTGTATACATGCGTGTGGTGAATGCAGTAATATTGTTTAAATACCAAATTCTCAATAGCTTTACTTTGAATAGAAGCTTATGAAGCTGGGGGGATGAAAGCTGTGGAAATGTTTTGGGGGAGAAGGCTGTGTAGGAGAGGAGGCAAGGGTCATTCCACAGAGCCATGCAGAAGGGAATTATTTTGCAGTGCTGCAACTGAAAGGCACCACTGGATTAATTCTCTAATCTGCAACTAGAGACTCGATTAGGTGTTATTAGAAGGCGTAAAATAAAATTACAGCATAGTTCAGTGCTTTTGTAGAACTAATAGACAAAACCTGCCAACTGAGGCCTGAAAGAGATGTGCCCAGAGTGATGGAGAGAGGAGGAGAAGGAAGGGGCTTTGAGTAACCTGGCCTAGTGGAAGGTGTCCCTGCCCATGGCAGGGGGTTGGAACTAGATGATCTTTAAGATCCATTCCAACCCAAACCATTCTATGACTCTATGATTCTATGATCTAAAAGAAAGAGAGTGGGAGCTGAAAGGAAAGGACTTTTGACTAGCCTTGCAATATGGACACTTTATACTTGTTCTTTTTATCATACTTTCGGCTGCCCTTAACACTGAAAAGCAGAAATTTATGAAGAACAGGGGCAGCTTTGAGGCCAGTTGTGGTTGTAGAGACGGACATGACACTGAATATCCAGTTGCAGCAATCGTAGATTTTATTTTACAAGCAGTGCTCTTTTATATCCTTTTACCTGGATACTTATCTGTGCATATACTCTACCATTCTACTTTTGCCCAATCCACTCTCACATCACATGCCATCCAGCCAATACAATTGTTGATCACGCAATGTTCTTGCTCTGGGAAAAGCCAGGATGTTTGCCACCCCTTATCTTGTTTGCTCGGATCTTCTCAGGATTCTCCTGTCTATTCAAGGGTACACGGGGATCTGCTCAGGGTCAATGTTAAACTTGTATTCTGATCCCTAGGACCAGCTGAGGTCTCCCACAGCCAGTAGGATAAGCATGAGTGGTTATGAGAGCACAACGTGGTGAGTGACCAAAACCTGGTGGCTCTGCTGCTTGGCAGGGTAGAGGACAGAGCCCTGGGATCTGACAGCTCCAGCTGAGACTTTCTACAGGAGACAGAATGCAGCCAGCATCCCTGGAAGTTGCTTTACCATGATGAGGGAATTTTACATGGTTATTGTAATTCATGAAAGCAGTAAGTAGGTCATTGTATCTTATCCAATTTCCTCCCTCGTTTTGTTTTCTTTTCTCCCTTCAGGAAAGCACATTTCCTTACACACTTGATTACTTGTTTGCAAATTGGAAGCGCTTTTTATTGAGCACCCAGATGGTATAACATGCTCATCGTTATTGTCCAAACATGAGCAGTTTGGATGGAGGCTCAAGGCAGTGCTTATTAATGCACCTTAAAAACAATGAAACCTCACCAATCAAAGCCTAGGAAAAGGTTACGGATACATCCCACGTTTGTTTTCTCTGTGAGTGCTTGTGTCACTACATACGACCTGACATCCCTTCTGATGTTGCAAACCTCAGGTGCCGGTTGGTATGCTATGGGAGAGACAAGAAAAATCAGGACAGGATATCAAGTTATTACAAAAATTTGTTTTTCGTCTCTGGACTTCTGGTTTTTTTATTTTTCTTTTTGTGGGGGAGATAGTGAATTGGTTTTGATCTCAAAACGTAGTCCAGGTCTAGGTGATTTTTATACTTCTCAAGTGATAAATTTCACCTATCCCTTTCCTAGTCCTATTACAAAGCCCACAGGAAGCTAATATAGGAGCTTGTGGGGAGGCAGGGGAGAAGAGTAAGAAATTGCAGGACAATATTAACAATTGGAGAAAGGATTAAAAAAAACAGTTTGAAAAGATTCAATTAGGATAAAGGAACGCTAATGCACTTGGGGTATATTAATACTCAGCAAACATGCAAAGGAGGAGAGTACAGAAATGAGAAAGGCTCTAGAACTAAGAAGGGAAGAAAAAGAACAGAAGCTCAAGTCATATTTAGTGTGAGGTACAATTTGTGCTTGTTCATGTATAAATGTTTCTGGCAGAACCAATGTGTTTGTGGGGTATTATATTTTAAAAATATTTTTCCCACTTTGCAAATAATCCAAAACTCATGAGCTTGTGTAATGACTAACACACAATACTAGGAGCTTATATTTATTCCATTGGGGTTAGCTATATTATTTTCCATAGCCAAATTATCTATCTGTTATATCAAAGGGGTCAAATTCTTCAAGGGAAGGGGCATATTCATATTTTTATGCTGCTCCATGAAAAATTACACAGTGACACCACCCATAAAATTTGGCTCTAACTCCTCCTGTACTAATGATTATAGGAGTATCAAGCATTAATAAAAGACTGGTTATATCCTCAGCTTTTTTGGTCTAGGGCTTAAATCTCTGTCTATGTGTGCAAAACCACAACTACGACCACTACTAGAGAAACATCAAATTAAATTAATTTGACAACTTAGATTAATGTCAAATTAAAAAAAAATATATATGTAAAACTAAATTAATTGCAGACAAATTAAACACACATGTCCTTGAAAATGTCAGTGCAGGCAAAACAAAGGTAAGGTGAAGACAAATTTCAGTTTTATTGCACCTTCTCAAAGCAACTTTGCAGTAGAAGCCCAATGAAGCCTCTTTTAGGAAAGGAAATGCAGCAAGATCTGAATGACCCTAAAGTGACATCATAGAAGACATGGTTCAGTGAGATATTGAAGCATGTGTCTAATTTCTATCGGACTGTCCAAATGCCTGAAACACATTTTAAAGTCTGCTCCCCAGATTAGAAGTAGACACGTATATAAGTGTCTTGATGAATCAGAGCCAAGCCTTAGACTCATTTTAAAACTGACCTTAGAAAATTAATTATTTGAATGTAAGCTCCATTATTTAAATCGTTGTTTATTTTCTCTTTTCCTCCTGTGGCTATATGTCCTCTCCTGGGCCCCACGGGGCCCCATGGCAATCTCTCCTGAATTCCCCCAGTGATCACCCTTCCTGCAGGTTTGCTCCACAAGGTGGCAAAATGGAATAAAGCACATGCCTGCGTTTCTGTGCTGAAGTTCATCTTAAATAAAAAAAATCCAAACTAGATTTGATTCTCCTGTCAATGGAGGCTTAAAACAGCAGAGAAACAGGGACTTCTCTGAATATTTTTTATGTGCTTGCTGTTGCCAGGGAAACCATTCCCCTGACATCCCAGTGCTGAGTATATCTTGCACTTCTAGCATTCTGGTGTAATAAGTAATTTAGCAAAAGAATTTTGCTTCAGCTAAAATGGATGTGTGCTTGCTATGGTTTCAGCTAAGATGGGTGCGTGCTTGCGATGTGCTTGGAAAAGGGATAGCGTTAGATAGGATATCAGACGAAAGCAACAGTTGGAAGTACCAAACCATTGCAAAACAAAAGGTGGTGTAGTTAGCTAAGATAACCACAGAAGTGTAA
>NW_009646248.1:18381-32505 GCF_000708025.1 Charadrius vociferus | reverse complement strand
AGATAGTAAATTGTCAATGAGCCAGCAGTGTGCCCTTGCTGCCAAAAAGGCCAATGGAATCCTGGGCTGCATAGGGAAGAGTGTGTCTAGTAGGTCGAGGGAGGTCATTCTCCCCCTCTACTTGGCACTGGTGAGGCCATGACTGGAATACTGTGTCCAGTTTTGGGCTCCCCAGTTCAAGAGGGACAGGGAACTGCTGGAGCGAGTCCAGCGAAGGGCAACCAAGATGATTGAGGGATTGGAGCATCTCCCTTACGAGGAAAGGCTGAGAGAGCTGGGACTCTTTAGCCTGGAGAAGAGAAGGCTGAGGGGAGACCTTATTACTGCTTACAAATATCTAAAGGGTGGGTTGAAGGAGGATGGAGCCAGACTCTTCTCGGTGGTTCCCAGTGACAGGACGAGGGGCAATGGGCGCAAGTTGGAACATAGGAAGTTCCGTTCCAACACACGGAAAAACTTCTTTACAGTTCGGGTGACAGAGCACTGGAACAGGCTGCCCAGGGAGGTTGTGGAGTCTCCTTCTCTGGAGATTTTCAAAACCTGCCTGGATGCAGTCCTGAGTAATGTGCTCTAGGCGATCCTGCTTTAGCAGGGGAGTTGGACTAGATGATCTCTAGAGGTCCCTTCCAACTCTGAAAATTCTGTGATTCTGTGATTCTGCAAATTATTTTCTAAGAAAAAACATGAATAAGTATAAGGAATACGAAATAAAAACAAGGCTTTGTAAAGGGGAAAACGAGCCACAGGAGGAGAAATCCCCTGTGTAACTCCCAGCGCTGTAATAAATATTCTTTGCTCCACCGAAATTGCCCCGACTAAAATTCAATATAGTGAGCGCATTTCTCACACTGGTCATCAGAAAATTAAGACTGTATCATGCTATGATGGTTTAGAGAAACTATTAGGAAATGAGGACAAACACTCCTTAAAATAATAGACCCAACTTCTAAAAATAAAATGTTTATTTAGATCAGATTTAAAATGTTCTGCATATTATTATTTTTTCAGGACAGCCTATTACAAAAATAAGTTAAGGTGCAAGGACTGACCCTGGTTCATGCTAAATATGCAGAAAAGGCTGCTGGTGTTTAGCAGTTATCTTCTCCACTGTAACACAAAATTAGCTATGGGGTGTGTGGCAGACAAAGACGACTATGAAGAGCTGTGATTTCTTGTATCATGTCATAATAAATGTGATGATGGTACACAGTTTTTAATGTGTGGTTAAACATATTAGGACAAATTTATCCCTGATGTGACTCTATTGATTTTGCTGGATGTCCTGGTTTGAGGTAAAATGGAACCAATTTTGTTCAGTAACTTCACTTCTTAGCTAGGCCTCTCTAACAACTGAAATTAACAGCATATTGTACAGACAATGTTCACTCTCTCAGGGTGATAAGACCTACGTTTATAGCTGATGCCAAGGAATGGTATGCAGAGAGGCTCTTGCTTATACTTTATAACAACCAAGGCTAACCAACTTTGTTATTTACCCTGTTGGAGGGTCAGAAGCGGAAAAGCAGAGTGGGGTCCCACCTGCAAGGAGGAGCGGACAGGACAGGTGACCCAAAACTGACCAACGAGGGTATTCCATCCCATCTGCCTCGTGCTCAGTATAAAGGCTGAGGGATCAAAGGGTCAGGGGGATCTTCCTTCAATGGCCGACGTCTGAGGAGGACTCTGTTCATCTGCCTTTGATCCCGATCCTGAATACAGATCCAGAATCCCTTTCCCGTCCGTCACTGAGTCCAGCCTGGGACTGCCCCAGTGCCAGCCGGTGTCGTGATTGTCATCTCGGAAGCTATCAAACGAAAAACCCATATTCTGTGTTCACACAGGCTGCAACTCATTTTTGTATTGTGTCCTAAGTAACAGTGGTAACATCAGTGTAATGAAACATTGTCGTTAGTTTAAGAAAAATAAAATTTGGAACTCATCAGTAATTATTTCAGACCGGTACAAATATATTTGCCCAATAGACCTTTATTGCCCTAGACATCATCTATTATATGACCAATGTGAAAAAAAAAAATTCACATTATCCCACCGATCACTGTGTGCAATCCATCACTTAGTAGGATAATTTCAAGTTGAGTATCAGAAGGCACTAGCAAGAATATAAGCAATGGAGCAGTTCCTGTGAGTTAATATGGAATCTGTCTTCTACATCTTCAAACTAATATTTTTTTCAGGAGTCCTGGGGAACACTAGGGTCTGCTAACTACCACCAATAAGAGGAATGCTGTTCTTACCTCTGCATCAGCTGATCACTATCTGCTACCTGGAGATAAGGTCTCTGCTGCAATATAATTGTCATTGTCCAGGCTAGAACTCAAAGTTTCAAAGAATAGCTTCATGAAAACCTTTTAATTCATGTATCCTGAGTATAAACATGCTCTTTAAAACAAAATGAGAATGAGTAATAAGAAGCAGGAACAGATGAAAATGTGAGACAATTTGAACACCTAGGCTCTTACTCTGAGGTTAAATTCTTGGGTACTTCAACTGGGAACAGAAACATGCTTTCAGACTGCTTTGTAGTAATGTAAAATTATTTTAAGATAAAAGTTCAGATAGGCAGTAAGCTAATAATGAAATTTACCACCCAATTCTAAGTATTTTCATATCATAACTATTCATAGGATTATAGAAAATGAACACTACATTTCCATTCCCCTGGATATAGAGGTGTTTATTTTGCAGTAGACCCAAAGACCTGGCCTTCTCATTTTTCTTACTTCAGTGTGCTGGAAAATATGGAAGGGCTTCATAAAGTTATTATGAAGAATGCTCTGCTTTTTTTAAATGATGAGGAATAACCTGGAATGTTGTAGGACTTTCATTCAATGTCATTATCGTTATACTGCTGGACATCCTGTAGAAAAATGAGAAATCTTGGAGACATTAAATCACAAATTAGCAATTACAAGAACACTGATGGTGAGATTTTGTTGGCTAAGGAATGTGTCCTCAGAAGAGATCACACTGATCTTCATCCTGTAGCTGTTCAGAATACAGTGTACATCCATATGTCATCAACAGGTTTTTCCCCATAATGTTTGTTTTGTAAATAAATACATGTATACATATGTGCTAGAATTCAGACAAGGGACAAACTGTCTTTAGTCTGGACTCTCACGCACAGACCTGCATTCTTTGGTGCCAACAGCTTTTCTTTCTTTCTGCCCCCAATGTAGTCATATAAAAGAAATCATAATTTATTGGGGTTTTTCAGCCTTATGTTTTTAAAAAAATCACATTGGAGCAATGTGTACAGTACAGGCATTAGCTTAAGATATTTCAGCTGTTGGGGGTGAAAGAGCTTCCCCCTGTTGATTTCTTTCTTGCTTTGCATATGCAGTTCCATGAGCATTGATTATTGTGCTATCTACATGATGTGTGCCTTATACTTGTTTAAAACTTAATTAGACTTTGAACACCTCAAACAAAGAATCCTACTGGTTTTGGCCTGGACTCCTCCTAACTAATGCTAGGCTCTTAACTGGGATGTCTGAAGTAGGAGTTAAGAGGCTCCTACTTTTCCTCAGTAATTACAAAGGTGGTGTCGCAAATCTGGGTTCTTTACCCAGTGTGCAAGCAAATAACACACAGAGCAGAGGTATTTTCAAGTTTATTCCATTAATGTGCAGAAATGGGGTGCTCGTCCCAAAACGGGAGCACACCTTGGTTTCAAAAATCTCCACTTTTATACACTGATTATTACATATTCAAACAATTAATACATATTCATTGTTATTCTCTTTAATGATTGGTCAAGATTTCTTCGCTTCCCATGTAAATTAGTGCACAGACTCTGTCGTATTCTTCCATTCTTCTCTTTGGAGTAAGTGGTATCATTTGGGTAGGTGGTCAATGAGTCGGTGGTCCTGATCTGCCCCTGCCGGAAATACCTTTTACCTACTTCTCCTCTGATCTTGGCAGTTCCAAGTGGTTTTCTCAGTTTGCTGACCAGGCCTACAGTTCATCACTCTCTTGACAGGAATACCCCGCTTATCAACAATGCTACATTGTCTGGTGGTTAGTTCCTTAATTGAAGCATAGATGATAAATCATGTCTATTTACTATTTCTCTATTTTAATATTAGGTAAATAATTAAATAGGGTTGAGGCAGTACAGAGGACTTGAGCAGCAGCAGGTTTCCTTGGTTGCTTCAATTACATTTTACATTTCATTTTCCTAGTTTATGTCAATTTTACTACAACAGAGGGATCTAGGGCTTCTTCAAGATAATTCCTCTCTTAGGTGGTCTGACTGTCTTCGAAAGTGCCAATTACTTTCCATTGACCATAAAGGCATCCCAAGATATGTGGCTTCAACTTAGTTGACTCAATTTCAGCACCTAAAAAGTGAATCTGAATCTCTCTATTTTTACAGTGTCACGGACCTGAAGAATTATAAAATATTTTCTTTGTGGTTTCAGGTGAAAGTACTACCTACAGTTGGACTATTCATGTCTGCTGGCCCCAGCTGAATTCTAGAGTCCATGTTGTTAGGGACCATACAAAAATATTGCCATTGATTCAAATTTCCACATCATTGTTTAAATGAACATCACAAGCAGAAACAGATGAGGAACAGAAAGGTGAAATGACCTGCTTGAATCCAAACATCAGATTAGGAGAGCTGCAATCAGTATCTTGGTCTCATTACTACTACTCCAGTTCCCTTGACATTTTAGTTCCTTGCTGGAGCCAAGAAACATACAGCTGTATCAATTAAAGAAGTTAAAAAATGTTCTGGGAGCACGAATGCTTCTCCTATCCAGCCTTAAGAAATTATTCAAATAACTTCCTTCTGGATCCACACACACACTGCTCAATTTCAAGTTTAAAGTTGTCTGGCATTTGCCCTGGTCAATTGTTATTCGGGAAAAAAAAAAAGAACCCTAAAAAAATAATTTTTCAATTGCGTGAGTGCAAAACTCAAATAACCCTCTTTTTAAACATCCGTTTCAGAATGGATTTTTTTCATAGGGTTATTGTAAATGTTGCTTCAGCTACTTTCCAACACACAGGATGATACCTCTATTTGGTGGATTCTCTTAATCTATTTTTGGAATTAAACTTACTCAGGGCTAGTGATAACCAGATAGGCTTAACAGGTATACTTATTTCAGTCACCATTCTCTAATACTTATTTGCTGTCATAATTAAATAGAATAATCGGCAACTTTTCCTTTTCTTATTACACTTTTCTATTTGTATCTCAGAGTATTTGAGAAGCTGATTTCGGATTCTCTAAGTATTGCTTGTAGATAATGTACACAAATAAAGACGACCCTGTGTTAGACCTTTTAGAAGAACAGATAAAGGATGTGAGAAAGTGAGACTTATTGTAGACCTGGGGAATTGAAACACAGAGAAATCCCATGAAGACAGACATACAAGCTTCACTTGAGGCACATGAATAAAGGAATCAGTGGAATCAGTAACTTTGTCCAAATAATAGCAGGGGGCATGGGGAGGTATATCCAACTGACTGCAATTCTGAGGAGAACAATTTTTTATCGAGGTGAGCATAATTAGGAGTGAATAAATGAATAATTGAACTGAATGTCTAGAAAGAACTCTTAACAGTGCTTGCTCTGTGGGGACACAGAATATTTTCCTCAGGGGACTGACAGAAGATCTGGTACTTGAAACATTCAAAACCAGACTGGATGAAGAATTGAAAAGTTTTCAGTCTGTCCCAGAAAGAAGTGCTCTGTAAGTGCCTTTAATGTAGGTTTTACCTTCTTCCCATTCCAGAATACTGTGATTTATTGCAAGCAAGCATTCAGATCTCTATTAGAATTAAAATTAGAATTACTACTTAAGGGTCTGGTTTCTCATCAATATATGGGGATTTATAGACCTGATTTCAAATAAAGTTAATGCATGTCGCCTCTGTAAATCCTCTCTATGTGATGTGAGACTAGACCACCTAGAAAAAATAAAAAAAAGAGATTGTTTACCTAATAGATCCAAAGAACTCCTCTGGCACACATACCAATTTTAAAGCTGCATCTAATTTGCCTGATAAAGGATAACAGCTCCTCTGGTGCTGTTAAGGCCTGCAGGAGAAATAATTATATAGGTATTCATATTTGCTTAAGGAAAAGTGCATATTATTTAACTAATCCTTTGTTGTTCAGCTACAAGAACTGCTGATGAATGCCCAAAGGCTGAGTTTTGTTCTGTGATATGGATGGGCGGAACCTGTTAAACGAAGAGAAACTATGCATGTGCATCCAAAGTCAGAAGTATTTAAACATACCTGGAAAAATTTCAAAATTTTGAGTGTTATAGAAACCTAGATCTTATGGCCTGAGGAGTATATTTGTAGCTAAGTGGAGTTTTCAGAATTGCAGCTTGGTGTTTAGTTGTCTGTAGCTATCCTAAGTCTTATTTTAAATTTTATGTTTTCCATGATCGTGGATCCTCAGTTATAAGCCACTTGGAGTGCATCCTTCTGGTTCACATGCTTGTTAATTTAAACCTGCTGAAGATCAGAGCCCTAACTCAGGACCCTGAGTTTATGCCTGAACCATGCAAGGGTTCAATAAAATAGCATTCTTCTAACCTCTTATTCTCACTGAAGTCAGGGAACATGGCTGATGGAAACAGTCCTTGCTGGAGTCTCACCTCACCCAGGGCTGGGAACCACTGCTGAATCCCACAGACTTACTTACCGAACTCATTGTAACCAAAAAGCAGTAGTTACAGGCTGTAAATCACATCCTTTCTTTTTAACTACAGGTTTTTGTGCTTTCTCAAGATCCCTTTTGACAAGTGACATTCTCTGGCACCTAGATGACTTTCTTAGGGATCATGTAGAGAGACACATCTCAGAAGTATAGAGAATTAACTCCGGTTAATACAAGGAATTTAAAGTTAACCAAACGGTTGTATAGACACTCTCATTTTGAAATAAAGTTCATCCTCCAAAAAGTTAGGCTGTTTGACCCAATGTCCCTTTATTTCTGAATGACAGTCTTCATGCAGAGTTTTAATCAGCTGCAATTAGAAATATTTCAATTTTTCTTTTATTATTATTTTTCTAACTTTCCATGTGGTGAGCAGACAAGGTCTCAGAATAGTCTTATTTTAAGTAGCAATGAAGATATTCCTTCTCCAAGACTGTTAAAATATTGTTTCTCATATCAGTTTTGCATGCCACATTGCTTATTATGGTACAAAACTAATGGGACAAAAGGCAATCATGATATTAAGGTATTATTCTGGGGTCCAAGAGCTGTGAGTTTGTATGAGCTACAGCAACAATTTTTCTTTATTTTTTTACTTTGTATTATTTTAATTTTTTTTAGGCATTAGGCACCTCCTCTCACTCCACCTCTGTCTTATTCTTTTAGACTGTGGATGGGGCTCCATCATTTGTACCAGTGTCTGTTACAATATCTCCGACTTTGGCTGGGAGACCTAGATATTATTGTGATAGAAATAATACTTTAGATGACTGTCAGACAGCTTTCACAGCTCTATTTTCAATAGGGGGAATAGAGAGGAGGAAACATTTCTGTGGGTGCCTTTCTGGGCACTCTCAAACACCTGTTGAGGTCGCTGGGAGCAGGATCTCGCAGGTGGGTCCCTTTTCTTCTTGCCTGTTCAGGAGAAAATCTAAGATTCACATTTGGTGGCAGTGTTTGGCAGAAAATCTGGAGAGAGCCCACAAGCAGCATCCATGATCCAAATGGGGATCTGGGTTCATGTTTATTAAGATGAAAGATTCAGTTTGAATTTGTGCATCATTCTTGTGTGTGGTAATCAAAGCTTTGTCAAAGTCTGCAGAATTAATTTAAATGGCCATTAAAATAAAGAGAGAGAGAAGCTTTTGAGCTAGCCCCCACTGCCATAATAAATTCTTGCTTCATGCAACTTTCCTATCTGGATCGTCAGAGCACATAAACAAACAACAGTGGGGGAGGTTTGCTGAGCCCCTGCTGCTGCTGTAGCTGTTGCTGCTGCCAAGCTGGGCCTTTAATACCACTCTCTTGTTGCTATCTGTGTTTGCCATGTTTATCTTACACAGAGCAGAGGCATCGGTGCATTGTAGAGAGCAAGGTTCTTGTAAAGTAGATATTGTAGATAACCAGATGTCATTGGCAGTAGGGCTGTCAAGCAACTGTATGTAAGTGTGTGCACTTGTGTGTGCATATACTGTGTAAAGAATAGCTACAAAAAGTACAGTGCAGGTATTTATTTTCTCTTCTTCGGGTCAGGATTCTCTTATCACGTTTTACCTAAACCAGGTATAATGTTGAGGTTTTAACAAATAATCACATAAGATAAGATGTTAGAATACAACCAGCTCAAGGCTCTGAAGGCTGATCTCCTCTAAGGAATGGATACCTTGGCAATATCAAAATCTGGCTCTCAGTAACATCCATAATTTGCACCTAAGGCTTTGGCTTTGCTTTATGTCCACCTCTAACACCAGAAGCTGTTGGTATCTATTAGCATCTTATCTGCTTAATAGCTGTCTGCTTATCAGAGCATACCTGTGAACTCTGGCACTGAGGTGACCCTTGCTCACTTTCAGCAGTCTTGGACTGTTTAATGTAATAAGTGACTTGTTACTTTATTCAAAGGAAGCAGCCTGTAATGATTACAGGGCTACTTTTATCCCAATTTCAGTTCTCTATTTATAAGCATTCAGGCTTTCAGCCTGCCAGTAACACTGCTTATAAACTCACATGTATGGGAAATATTTCAAATTGAGATGAAGGAATTTCACTATACCCTAAAATACCAAAAAACTAGCACAGAGGTTTCTAGTCCCAGAAGATGGATAGATGTGATATGTTCTTGGAAAATTACCACTCTAGTTTTCCCACCTCGTAGCAGTTTTTCAGGCAAAACTGAAATACTGGAAATGTTCATGACAATAAGCTAGAAGAATATAGGTTGACTCAATCAACATATTTTGTTTCAGTAATTTAAGATGTGATTGATTGTGGTTTAGGCCTTATAATTTTTAATTTTTTTTAACATAATAAACCACGGTTTTCAAATGGGAAAGTCTTTCTGCCACCTTGATAACTTTGTGTAGATGTATAATGTTCTGAACAATATATGCCATATATATTCTATAAGTCTCTAAAGGTAGATGTACAACACTCTGAAAACCCTCTTTCTACTCTTTATTCATTAATGTAATGATGATACAAAAAAAAAAAAAAAAAAAGAGGAGAGTACTGATTCGGTCCTACAGCAGAGGTATTGAGATCTTCCAGTTTTCCAGACTGGAAAAATGACCACGAACAACAATGATCCAGAATAGGAAAATTCTTTCTGGAGGTGAATGGACTAAGCCCCCCTGCGTCATGAATCTGCAAGTTGGAACAGAGGAAGTTCCGTTCCAATACACGGAAAAACTTCTTTACAGTTAGGGTGACAGAGCACTGGAACAGGCTGCCCAGGGAGGTTGTGGAGTCTCCTTCTCTGGAGATTTTCAAGACCCGCCTGGATGCAGTCCTGAGTAATGTGCTCTAGGCAGTCCTGCTTTAGCAGGGGAGTTGGACTAGATGATCTCTAGAGGTCCCTTCCAACTCTGAAAATTCTGTGATTCTGTGAAATACAATTGTTTGCTGAGATGTTACTCCTTTTTTAGGTATGAAAATATACATCTTCCCAAACGATTGTATTGCTTAGGCACAAATAATTTTTAAGATGCAGACAGATCAGTGTTGCATTCACTACATGAATTCTCAGTTTGTAGTAGGGAAGGATCCGTGCAAAAAAAAATAGCTGGGTGTCAGGAGACAACAACTGCTGCAATAAAACATGATTTTAATTTCATCTTGCACCTTGGCAAGGGTAGTTCATTAGTGTTTACACAGTTTTATGAAAAAACTATTTAAAATAGTTTTATGTGTGCATATAATTTAGAATGGCCAGTAGAAGTGGAGGGCTGAGTAGGTAGAAATAAACATAAGAGTAAAATAAGCCAAATCAAATTTGGTTAATTGAAATTTATTTTAGAAAAGTTATATGACAATGAAATAATGAGGAAGCATCTCAGGGCTCCAGGCTTAATTGACAGGGCAAACCCAATGAATCCTCTGGAGAAATTCAGATTCAGATTCAACTCCAAATTGGCAGTATTATACAGAACTCAAGATAAAACTGCTAAAGGGCAGTTTGAAAGCTTCAGTTGTGTTCCAGGACTTAAATGTAAAGTATAAGTTTTTTGTGGTTACATTTAAAACTTGTGTTCAGAATCTGATTGACATGATACAGAGACGATGTAAGTTGAATAGTTAAATAAACAGAAGATTTTTTAAAGGAGGCTGCAATTGTCATTGGTTCTTATCAAAATACAGTAAGACCTCTGCTTTCTCTATTTAAAATAAATGGCAGAACAATCCACCAATATCCTATTTGGTGAAAATTTTTAGCGCAAAATACAGCAGAAGAAAGTTAGGAGGTAGTTATTAGAGTTCAGCAAAGATAGACTGAGTTTACCACCACAGGTAGGAAGAGATTAATCTGTGTTTAAAAGAAAAAATTGACAAGTAAAGGGAGTAGCACTTTCAGTGTAAAGAAAGGTAGACATACCGTGATTTGCCATGAACCACTGAACAGCAGATTAATCTATGTCCATCTATCGGGAAGACTGATGGTGCTCTGCTGCTCGTTAATACTAGGTCCTTTTTCATCCAGAGAGTTTTGTGATGTGCATTTTATGGCTCTACAACTTTCCAAAGTTACTTTATTTATGACAGATAATAATTCTCCAATTCTGCTTCTGTTACTTGAAGTAATGGTCATTCTACCCTAAAATTAGAAATTAATAGCTATTAGTATCTACTGGGGATACTTCTAACTCCTAGAAATAGACTGGGAGCAGAGGGGTTTTCCAAAGGTAACCTTAATTTGCTAATTTGGACTCATCCAGCTGGTAAATACAAATGTGAAAAAAATGCTTATCAGAGAAACAATTTATAAATGGTTGCAAAAGATAAATAGAAAAATGAAAACAAAAAATACCCAACAAAAATCAAGCTTTGCTGCTTCTTGTTATTGTATTCAACCTGTTGTAACAATATGGTCTGTATTTTTGTTGTTGGCTAGATACATTATATGTTGTAACTCAGTCTGGTTTTGACAGTTGTGTGATCATGAACCGCTGAAGTCAGTTGAAAATTGTTCATTAACCTTATCTATTTTCCCAGGTAGAAAGATTATAAGATCATCTGAACAAAATGTCTTGATAGCAATGTTGGTCAAAATTTATGGTTGTCTTTCTCTGTTTCTGGAGGTAAACTTTACATGGAAGATCAAGGGCTTTGAAGACTGGAAGGCAGCCATTTTCACTAGTTCTCAAACTCCAGCTTTCTGCTCTATAGCTATTCAGTTTTCCCCAGAATTTTTTTATCTTTTGATTTATTTCCAGCAATGCTATGCCAGAACCCATCACAGTTTTCCAACTGCAGTGTAAAATACTGTAAATTAATTCAGCATCCAAAATATTTATTTATATTTATTTTTAGCCAAATGATGATAAAAGTATTTTGGGTTCAAGTAGTTCCTGAAAGGTTTCCATCCCCTAGCTCTGTTAGTGTTACTTTAGTGTAATCATCAAAGGGCAAAGTAAACATTCCCCAGGTAAACCGAAAGTGTAATTAATAACAGAATCCATCACGCGATGCACAAGATATGCAGGTAGAGCCATTATCCAACTAATTATATTATACATCAGAATTGCAAACCACACCAAAACAGCATAGCCTAAACCACAACAGTGCATCTCAGTACAAGTGGATTTTAAGTCTAGGACAAAGTTTTTTTATTACTAGGGCTTTTATTTAAAAGATCTAGATCCAGAGATTGCTTTCTCTCTCCAATTTTAAATAGTGTAGTTATTAAAAAAAACTCTTAAAGTACTAATTTAATATAGGATATTAAGAAATTATGTTCTGTAAATGTTCTACTTGCCAAAATAATATCTTTTTATGTAACTCTTAAGAACAGATTGCAAATACTAGCTGGCTTCTGAACCAGAATTTTATTTGGAAGGGGGAGGAGTTTGATTATCTGTGTTCAATCAATATAACATATTTTCCAATTGTGAAGTATCACACAAAAATGCTAGGTGTTTGCATCAATGTTATAAAAATTAATACAGTTATTTTTTTCATCAGTGATCCCCTAAAGTAAAATAGGACCCTTTCCCCCCAATTTGTCCTAGTAGTATCATTCAGGTTTTGATACCCAGTTCACTTTGAATTGATACTTTCAGTCCTTTTTTTGCAAATCTCAGTGAAACTTGAAAAAGCTCACAAAAGTTTGGAATAAACATATACTTGTTAGAGCTTACATTGATGAAAAATGAATGAATACAAGGAAAATAATAGAAGGTTAAAATCACTGCTTTTGGTACTTATTCTTTTCATAATCCCCTTTTTAGGGATTTTTGTATACTTTTTCAAGAAACTGAAAACACTTCACGATGTGTGATTTGTCCACTGCGTTATGCTTAGAATATCTTTATACATAAATCATGTTTGTCAGTGTTATCAGTGATGCACTTCAGCATTTTATAAGGATTTTGTTTCCATCTCCAGCAGATACCAAAAGCAATCCATACTTCAGCTTTGCCAAATGTGTATTTCAAAGCAAGTCTAAATGATGGCCTCCGTAACAAAAAGCTAAAAAAAAAATAAAACAAATCCATAATACCAGATGCACCAATTATGGGATGAAGTCGTATAATGTTATCATAAAGGTGCTAAGGCTGAATGCATGGCTTAGGGACATATTTTGCTTTTGCATGGCTAATAATGTTCATGACTGTCATTTATCATAGAAAAAATTAGTTTCAGCCAGTCTGAAAATATTTACAGTTTTAAACAAAATTCAACTATTCTTATGTGAGTACTTTTTTTTTAAGGTGGTACCTTTCATATGATTTGTAGATTTGGCCACCAAACTAAAAAATCAATTATTCAGGCAGACCTATTTTTTGGCATTGCCGAGAGGTAGATATGTTAACTTAAGGAAACACTGGAATCCTGTATGGTCTTTTCCAAATTTGTTTTTCACTTACCAGTAGCTTTGTATTTAATATAAATTTGCCTGTGATTGAACACAACTTTCCCTTGGTGTCACAGTTTTCAGTGTTGCAATGTTTGGGATGGATGGACTGTGTTTCCTTTGCAGCATTTGCTGCTGCTAGACTGAGTTGCTCCTTTGTTATTCATGTATGGGATTACTCTCCTGTCAGTTTACATCATTATTAGCATCTCTGTGAAGAACATACCTGTCCAATAAGGATCCTTCCCCAGAATATCAGACTCAAATATGGCAATCTTAATTCAAAATCTCCCAGATTTCAGTTTTTAATAAACTGAACATAGGTGAAATTAGGGCTTTATTGTCATACCATAGATTATCTAGAGAAACAGATAAAAAAGAAATAAAAATAAAACTATCGTTCATTCCAAACTATAATTCTTACACAGTTGAGAGGAAATAATGTTTTCTGTCTGCTGTCCAGAACAAACTAAAAACACTTGGGTTTTTCTTAGTGTAGTTTACAGATGATTCTGGACTAAGGTTCAGCATATACAGGTACTTTGTCTGTGTGAAGGTTATCTTGCCTAAGGTCAACTCTTCAGAGCAAAGGAGGTTGTCGACATTTTTAAGAAAATCTATAGAAAGCTAAAGTCCAAGAGGGAATCATAGCTTCAATTTGAAGCAGCTGGGTAGCCTGAAAAATCTATTCGATTTAACAAAGGACAGAAAAATATGCTAATACAAAGCCACTCGCCGAGGAGACCAGCTCCAGTGCAGGTAAGGCCACATTGGGGAAGGGGATCACAGCGGATAAGGCCGGCAAAAGGGTCTTTTGGGGGCTTCCCTAGCTGGGAAAAGCAGCTAGCTCGTGCCGGAACTGGAAGCTCGGGGGTGGGCTGCTGACACAGCAGGGGCGGAGCCAACACCACACGCGGCAGTTCTAAACGGGCAGTCCCGGAGCGCAGTGGTCAGCTGCTGCGCACCCAGCACGCAAGCAGCCGGTGGGCGTCACCCAGGGCATCACGGGTGGACGGAGCCAGCAGGGGATGCAGGTATTCCATCCCCATGCCCAGGCTAAAAGAG
>NW_009646248.1:16912-17731 GCF_000708025.1 Charadrius vociferus | reverse complement strand
GCAGACAGAGCTCCACATACAGAGCACTCCCCATCCTCTAGCAGCGTGGCTGAATGTGGAGATTCAGAGGACAGGGGCCAGTGGCAACAAGTCCCTGCCTGGCATGGCAGGTGTGCCTCTCAAGGAACCCCCACACCATCCTAGGTGCCCTTGCAAAACAGATATGATGTTCCGCAAAGGGAACCGGAGGATGACAAGGACGACAGCTCGCTGAACTTGGAGTTGTCACCGAGGCCAAGACAGATTACGCCTCGTATAACAACATCCTCAGTTAAGAAAGAAAGACGGGTCCTTGTAGTAGGGGACTCGATTCTGAAGGGAATGGAGGGTCCCATATGTAGACCAGACCCAATCTGTAGGGAAGTCTGCTGTCTCCCTGGGGCTGGAGTTAAGGATGTCCAGAGGAAACTCCCTACCCCATTTAGGCCTTCTGACTACTACCCGTTAATGATTTTTCAGTTAGGCAATGATGAAATTTCAGGAAGAAGCCTGAGGGCAATGAAGAAAGACTTCAGGGCCCTGGGACGGCTGGTTAGGGGATCAGGAGCACAAGTAGTGTTTGCTTCTATCCCAACAGTTGCTAAGATTGATGAGAAGATTAACAGGAAATGCCAGCTGATCAGTGCCTGGCTCAGAGACTGGTGTCATCGGCAGGACTTCGGGTTCTTTGATCATGGGCTGCTTTTCAAGACACCAGGCCTGCTGGCAACAGATGGTAAAAGCCTGTCTCCCAGGGGGAAAAGGGTTTTAGGGCAGGAGTTGGCGGGGCTCATTGACAGAGCTTTAAACTAGATTCGAAGGGGGATGGGGATAGATCTG
>NW_009646248.1:16310-16703 GCF_000708025.1 Charadrius vociferus | reverse complement strand
CGTTGGAGGGTCGGAAGCGGAAAAGCATAGTGGGGTCCCACCTGCAAGGAGGAGCGGACAGGACAGGTGACCCAAAACTGACCAACGAGGGTATTCCATCCCATCTGCCTCATGCTCAGTATAAAGGCTGAGGGATCAAAGGGTCAGCTCTTTCTCTCTTCCTGCAATGGCCAACATCTTAGGAGGACCCTGTTCGTCTGCCTGCGATCCCAATCCTGGATATGGATTTGGAATCCAGTTCCCGTCCGTCACTGAGTCCAGCCTGGGACTGCCCCAGTGTCAGGTGGTGTCGTGATTGTCATCATGGGAGCTTGATATGGTTTTGTATATATTTCATTATTTCATTTTTATTTTATTATTAATATTTCATTAAAGTAGTTTAGTTCCTTCTAA
>NW_009646248.1:14792-16285 GCF_000708025.1 Charadrius vociferus | reverse complement strand
CTCTTTTTCCTCCTCTGCCCCTCTCTTTGAAGAGGGGTAGAGGAGAGCATCTGTCGGTCCCATCTGGCGTCCCCTATGTCCCCAGTAGCCAATTTGGCCTAAACCACGACATCAACCCATGGGTTTTTGCCTTTTTCTTCCTATTTTGCCCATAGCTGTGGGAGTGGCGTGAGTGGCCACGTGGTTCTTTGTTGCTGGATGAGGCCAAACCATGACTGTCCTTTTTGGCACTCAATGTGGGGCTCGGAGGGTTACAATAACAACAGATCTGACTAGAGCTTGTTAAAACGAATTTTTTATATGCATTTCTCATATTAGTTAGATAGTTGCCAGTTACAATGTTGCTTTGCTTGTTTGCGTGGCTGTTATGTAAATTCTTACATATCCTATATACTCCCTGTGATGCTGTTTGTTACCTTGGGGAGAGGGATCATTGTCATCATTTTGCTGTCCTGTGCAATATCAGCTTATGATATGATAACGTCACTGTTCAGGTGGCTATGTTGGGGTGTCTATGCAGTACTGCTATCCTGTCCATACCTTGGTTGCTGTCTCTCAGAATTTATTAATCACACCCAGTCTATGGGGGAAACAGGGAGGGGTACTTTCCCCAGCTCTTTTACCTCCCTTTTCTCCTTTGGGCCAGGTATGACACCTCTTGAGAATTTCGAATATCCTTGGGATACTCAAACCAGCATGGTCCTATTGCTATGCCTCCTGAATGTGTTTCAGATCTTGTTTAGGGTTAAACAACTGTTTAAGACTACCACCCAGAGATCTGCCCCAAGGCTGGATAGTCAGGGGTGGCATGGCACGAGGGAGAATATGGGCAGGTATATAGAGAATTTCTCACCTCCAATGGTGTGGGAATTCACCCCTGAAAATCTACAGGACCCTGATAAAGTTACAGAATATTTGAAAGGAAAATGCAGGGGCTATTCCAGAGAGGCAAAACTTACTGCACTGTGCTGGGTCCTGGTCAGTATCGACCAGACACTGCTCACTATTATGCAGGACCCTCAGGGGAAAGAGGGGGAAACTAGACCACAATGTGGTTACTCTAACCCCTGTGGAAGACAATGCAGCCACTCAAACCCCAGTGGCAGGCACTGCAGCTGAACCAGACAATCTACCTGTGCCCGATCCGTTGCTCCTATACAGAAGAAGAAATACACCAAGAAGTCAGTTCGCATAGTAAGGGATGCTGATGAACCAGGGCAATCAAAGGAACAGGAGGAAGAGACAGAACCAGAGATAATCACCCAATCCCTATCCCTGAGTGAGCTGAGAGATATGCGAAAGGATTTCAGTTGACTTCCCTGCGAACACTTTGTTACCTGGCTGCTCCAATGCTGGGATAATGGGGCCAGTAGCTTGGAATTAGGGGGCAGGGAAGCCAGGCAACTGGGATCCCTGTCTAGAGAAGCGGGCATTGACAAGGCGATTGGGAAAAAGACACAAGCCCTCAGCCTCTGGAGGCGACTCCTGTCAGG
>NW_009646248.1:8837-10147 GCF_000708025.1 Charadrius vociferus | reverse complement strand
AAGATCTGGGCATGACACAGATGGTATGGAATAAGGTGTGGATAATGTCCTGGTTCCGGCAGGGATGGGGTTAATTTCCCCAAGGAGCCGGCAGGGGGCAGGTATTCCATCCCACGTGATTCATGCCTGAGCTATAAGAGGAGCTAGCCGGGCGAGGAGAGCAGTTGCCTCTTGGGGGTGGGCTGTGGTGGTGCGGGTTCTGTAGGTGTGCTTCGCGGTGGTACTGTAATTGCGTTTTCATCTTTCCTTTTGCTGTTACGTTAACTTGCATTATTTTAACCCACGAGTTTTGCCCTGTCGATTTCTTTGTCCACGGCTGTGGGAGTTGCGCGAATTGCCGCGTGGTTCTTTGTTGCTGGCTGAGGCCAAACCACAACACCAGGTCATGACTGACAGAAGCCCAACTCAAGTGTACTGATGAGGTCCCCTGGGATGACTGCTCCCCACCCTCCATTAACTATAAAGGAAGCCTCAGGAAATGTGCCTTGTATTTTAAGGAGTAAGTTGCAGCCTCAAGTCAGGCAGTGTGAGTACTCTTCTCACAGAGACTCAAGCCCATGCTGTAATTCTTTCCTCACGGTACAATACTGCATAACAGATGTGGTTGAATTAATTCATCAGCTAAAACAGTGCAAATATACTCTAGTAAATGTGAAGAGAATTGGGCTCACAGTGTTTTTGATCTGAGTTTTTTCTCCATATGTCCTCTCAAGGCAACATGAAGCACTGGAAGCACTATTCTGATATTATCAGAGAAGGCAAATACAGTGTTCATATGCTTCTTGAATTGGATAAATGCTTCTTTTTATTTTAGTAAGGAGATTTATAGTAGCAGCTCATAATGAATATGAGAATTTTATCTTCCTTTAACTATACAAACCAATTATATTACTGTATTAAGGAAAGTTTTAATATAAAATAAGCTTACTGGGGTATGAACGTGAATGACAAGCTTGCTTAGAAAAAAAGGACACTGCAATAATGTGGTAAGTTTTCTGTGTTGTCCTTTGTTCTCGTAACTCATCCACCTCAACCAAAGTACAGCTAAAATTATCCTTTGACTATTCAATGAGGCATGTCCATAAAAATGGAATAGAAATATGTTCAGTTTAATCAGAAAATAATTTAAATTAATATATAATACTGAGATCTATTTTGTGTATCATTGAAGTAAACTACAAACTCTCATTTATTTCAATAGAAACAGAGCTGGAAAGGACTGACATACACTGGCATGATAGATCAGTGCAGCTGATCTTTCTAATTAAGCCTGGTCACAAGGACATTTTTTCCCCTTTTTTACACTCTTT
>NW_009646248.1:0-8813 GCF_000708025.1 Charadrius vociferus | reverse complement strand
TGAAAAATAATAATTTTCTTAACTCCCATTTGGTATTGAATAGCCTCTGCCTGAAGTTAGCACTAGATTAACTAGATTAAGAAGCAATAATATTTTTGCAAGCGATAGGACTAATACAACCTGATTTCTCAATCTTTTGTCTCATCCCTGTTTAACATTGGCATCCAAGAAAGTGCCAGACTTTCAAAACACTTTTCTCATACATAGCATCACATAACTGAAAAAAAAGCCTCAGTAACATGTAAGTCTATAGCGTAGGTATCTATATGTGCATAAACAATATTAGGCACTGAAATGATAGACAGCATAGACAGGGACATGAGAATACAATTTATTTCATCCAATAGGAAGCACATACATTACCTGAATCCCATTGTAAATGTTGTATTGGCTACATTTGAAATCCATCCTGGTGTGCAATGGGATATGAGTCCAGTATCCAGACTTTACCTCCATCATGGCACTTCAAGGAGCGAGGTTCTTTATCAAACCTCTTCTGCTGGGAGTAATTTCTTCAATGGGCCATATGACTGGAACCTCACTTAAGCATCAGCCACCGTGACTAAGATTGAGGTCACTTCTTAGTGTGTTTCCTCTTGTATTTCAAAATGTTCTAGTCTTAGTTCAGTAGTAAAAAGGTTTGGCAAGAACAAAAAACAAGCTGGAGGGTAATTAAAGGAGATAGATAGGAACAGCTCCGCTGTAGGACACATGGACAAAGCACCAGAATAGCATTCATTTGGCTTGGTTCAGATTCCCAGTTCTGCCATAGATTACTTGTAGGACATGGGAAAAGGGTGAATCATTAATCATTTCAAGGCCCATTTTATCAATATGCAAACTCTAGACTATACTTCTTCCTTTCTCCCTCACTTGTCATATACATTTAGATTAACATTTCTCATAAGCAGAAACCATTTCTTCTAGTGTTGCTAAATATCTAGCTACAAAAGTCAACTAGAAACTCCAGGCTGCAGTATTACAGGTGTACAGCAAACATCAAACTTTTTTCAGGTTGTAGAATTGCCAGCTACAACTTCAATCTTCCCTTTTTTCCTGACACGTGCTGTTTGTGGGGGAGAAAATGTATCCTGTTGTGCAGCTTCTCTCTAGATTGGGTTTCATTTCTATGTTAAGTCATTTGCAGATAAAGTTGCTTTTTAGTCCAGTGGGAAACAGAAACCAAACTTCATAGCAGTTTTTGACTTGATGTGCTGGTGAAACTTAAGTTAGATTATGTTGCTAGAAGAATTACAAGTTGCAAAGAGGGCTCTGCTGTGAAAATACTCTTAGATGGGCTGTCAAATTGCATCCTTTAATTGCACTGTCAGTCTAGTAAAACATCATTAAAACACGGAGAGGTAAGTTTGGGTCCATAGAGTGGACCTAGTCTGTTCCACTATTTCAGGTTGATTTCTAGATACTGTGGAGATATTTGCAAACTACTGCAGATCTCTGCCTGCTGGTTTGCTTCTGTTTGCACTTTAAAAAGCCGCTATATGAATAGGTAACAGCTTTCCAAGCTGAAAATGAGTGTGAACCATTCTAAAAGTTCACAGGGAGTGTAATTTTTTCTTCCCATTCATCAAGTTTGCTAGCGTCAGTGAATCACCTTGTTTATCATTCATCTGTAAAATTATATTAAAGTAGCATGAAGAGTTGGAATGTAAAACCGTGAAATCCAGGAAATTCAGAAGTGCTGTAATTTCTTCCTTGACTCAACCTCATAAGCTGGTATTCCTCCAGGGTACGAAGGACACATCTCTACCTATTTTGTGATATGAAACCAAGAAGTATTAAGGGAAGAGACTAAGGCTAGAGATGAAAGATACTGGGCACTGTAATATCTTCAGCCTTCTCACATGACAAAGGTTTGGATAAGGATGGTCAAGTCACAAGGAAAGTTCTGAGTAGAGTGATAGCGGAGAAGACTACTGATACCAGTCCCCACAATTATTTTATGCTATGCCAGCCTCCCAAATGAACTCTCTCATTCATGACCAGCCATTAGCTGGAGTTTTGAATGTTGCTGATGCTTCTACCTTCCCAGGGACTGCTGGGACCCCTTCATTTCATGGCCCTATAGTTTCCACACACAGTGGATTAAGTATGCCAGCAAACCTATTAGATTTCCCTTAATGTATATCATGATATCATCAATATTCTGATTCCATTCAATCTCTTGAATGAAGGAGATCAGTGCAGTGAAAGCAAAGACAAGTTTTTTCCCTCTTAAATTCAGTATCATCAGAAGAATTTGCCCTTTCTGGTGCTCACACTGTGGAGGTATCATAAAGTAACACAAATTGCTCTCTTTTTGTCCAGTACCCTACAAGAGGGTACCCTGTTCTCAGCACAACCTCATTCCTCATCCAGGGTCTGCAGATTCTTGCTGACATCCCACAAGTGGCAGCTTTTCTCTGTTCTGGAGGGCAGTGGATGCACAACCAGTGAAAGGAAGACAGGGAAGGGAAACCTCATGAGGTTCATCTATGCATTGCTGAGCAAAGACAACTTCCACATAGCACCTTTTCAGGTGGTGCAATGTGAAGGAGGAATAGCGGATACCTTAGCAGAGGCATAATAGGATCACATAATCAGAACAGAACTATGCAAGGCCATGCAGAGCAGTGCATAACACTGGTTTCATGGACAATATTGTAGCACAGTGTCCAATCAGAGCAGTGTCTAATAATTTTGAATAATTACAGTACTACTGCAGTATAGACGCATCTCACCTGGTTTACCCTGCCTCTGTTCCAATCCAGCTCTTTTTAGGCAGGAACATTTTCACTGTGTATATGTTGTTATAGCCCCTAGACCACTGTGGTTTTCACTTAGTTTAATCTAGGTGAAATGAAGGAATCTAGGTATTTAATAGCATTATTAAAAATACAACAGTAATATGTATATGCACATAGTGAAACTGCTTTTCCCAGAGAACATAGTACTAGTCCATTGAGACAGGTAGCCAGATTTCCCTCAGGGATAGCTCCTAAACTCTTCAAGATGAAAATAATAATAGTAAAATGATATAGTATAGACTGGACTTTGTTAACATTGGCATACACAGTGAATAAAATGAATATAAAACTCGGGAGCCAAGTCTTAACATTTGAGAAAATGTCTGCTAGAGGAAAGGTCTGCCATAAAAATAACATGAATCAGGTGCTGTTGGAAGTTCAGATTATTCCTGAACTTATTCTGGTCATTTCCTTACACGTGGGAGATCATGGGTTATGTCTACAGTGATGTAAGAATCTGCAATACAGGTGCTTACAGAGGAGTTACATCTTCTTATGTGAGGGACTGAATTTGGCCCTTAATTTTGAAATATTGGCTTGAAGCTAAATAAGCTTCAGAATTAGTAACACATTTTCAGATCACCATGGCTCCTACATCAGAACAAGTTCAGTTGCCTCTGGAGGTGAGAATGTAAGAAGTAAATTAAAGCAATCTTTTGCCATTATGCTAGTGTGTACATCTACATTAATTGTTGGTACCAGCAGGGTTTTGCTGTGAGGATGCTCTCAGCAGGGCTGCAGTCCTAACCTATGGCTGTTGCTATAAGGAAAAAAGCTGTCAGAAAGGGGGTGCAATTGCACAAAAGGGAAAACACTTCTCGATACAGCTGAAATTAATGCTAATTAAAATAAGGAATAGGTTGCAGGAGGGAGATGGCAGTGTTAATCAGCATAATATAAGGCAGGGACTGGAAACGCTCCACTAGGATCTGTGCCTGTATAGCTCAGTTTGTTTACAACAAACAAAATCTTCTCAGCTACTGTTACTGTAGCCATGGCAACAGTATTGAGGTTACATCTATCAACAAAGAGAGCAAAACAAAGATAAGGCTGGTGTTTAATAAAGATGAGCTGTGATAATTATACGCCAGGCAAAAGAGAACTGCAAAATGAATAGCCTGTGCCCTCAAAGTACGTGACATACCCTCTGCAGCAATAGAACTTGTAACACCAGTGTCACCATTTCCCTAACAGGTGGACGAAAGGCATTGAATATATTCCCAATCCCTTTAAATATTCCATGGTGATGCAAACTCCTTGTCCACTTATTTATTCCATATATAAGGCATGATGGCTTGGGTGGACAGTGACATCTGAGGTTATGTCAGAGAGCATAAGAGAAAAAAGGATTGCTGAGGCTCACAAGCCCAATATATCCAAGTGGAAGAAATCATGTATTAAAAAGAAACAACATTTATACCACTTGGGATATATGCTAAATACTACTGGGTTTTATCTGAATATCCATTCACTGTGTTCCCTTTACTTCCTTATACATTTTGCTATTAGCATGAAATGTCCATGTGGTCCTTTGTGAAGAGGTCACATGTGATTCAGTTTCCTAGGAATGAAGTCAGCCTGTCTTCTGGATAAGAGGCTGAACAGTAAGAGTCAGTTAGAGACATGATGAAGCAGCTGTGCTCCAGAAATGGAAGTGAGAGTAAGAGACGGAAGGATGTGTGATGGGTGACCTAGGAAGTCTCTGGTCCAGCTAATCACATCTGACATGTTCTTGGTTCCTTTCTAATCTGAGAGAAGGACTCATAGGGAATGACTCTAGAGCTAAATTTTAGGAGGACATTTTGTCACAGGACATTTGTTAGTCCATACAACAGGTGAAAAGACGCAATTCAAATCATTTGAGTAAAAAGGAATGAGCAGAGTGCTTTCAAACCATGTTAGAAGTCATAGAATTGTCTAGATTGGAAGGGACCTTGAAGATCGTCAAGTCCAACCATCAACCTAACACTGCCAAAACCACCACTAAACCATGTCCCTAAGTGCCATGTCTACCCATCCTTTAAATACCTCCAGGCATGGCGACTCCACCACTTCTCTGGGAGTGTTGTTTGGTGGAATTACTCTAGTTACATATACATATCAGGTCTATCATTTCACCACCTGGTGTCCAGAAAACTCTCAAGAAGGGCAAGGGTCCCTACTAGTCCCGTGTCATATCTGACAGTCCCAAGGAGATGTTCAGGGTGCCACAGGATATATAAAATGTAATATAGATATAGCCACCTATACTGAGCTGAAATGCTCTCTCAGCAACTATCAACATGCTTTAGAAGTTACAGTAAGGGAATCATTTAAGATAGATTATTTAAGATCACTTGACTACAAGCATCTAAAAGTTAAGAACTCAGTCTAAGGAGTTAGTTGTCTAGACTACCTCATTGGTAGCTACAGAGAGACTGGCACTTCCAAAAAATGATTCATCACATCTAAAGATAGATGTCTATGATGAGTCACTCTCTGGAGGTTTTCTGTTGAAAAGAGAGAAAGACTAAATTACTAACTTAGAACTAGCAGATATCTCTTAGGTGGTTAAGCCTTAAGTAAGATAAATTTATCTTAAGTAAGATAAATTTTAAGTTTTCTCATAACTTCTTGTAATGATTCCTTAATTTTATTTAGTAATAGATTTATTTTTTTGAAATAGCTGGAGTTGTCAATTGGGATTTTTTTATTCAGGTTTTTTTTTTTTTTTTAATTAGCAAAAACTAGAGCTATATCATTAAATAAAGCAAGGTGAGGGATCTTTCTCTGATCTTGAGGTCAAGTGACAGAGTTTGGCTGAATCCATACAGAGCATTTTTCTTTGCATCTGATCTGTGCACTATATAGGACCATTGTGATCCTTAGATATAATTCTGATTTTGTATGATTTTTCTCAGTTTAAAGTATTTCACAGAATTCACAGAATTCACAGAATTCACAGAATTCACAGAATTCACAGAATTCACAGAATGGTTAGGGTTGGAAGGGACCTCTGGAGATCATCTAGTCCAACCCCCCTGCCACAGCAGGGTCACCTACAGCACGTTGCACAGGACAGCGTCCAGGCGGGTTTTGAATGTCTCCAGAGTGGGAGACTCCACCACCTCTCTGGGCAGCCTGTTCCAGTGCTCCACTACCCTCAAAGTAAAGAAGTTCCTTCTCATGTTAAGATGGAACTTCCTATGTTCAAGTTTATGCCCATTACCCCTCGTCCTATCACTGGGTGCCACTGAAAAAAGACTACTCCCATCCCCCTGGCATCCTCCCATTAAGTATTTGTATGTATTAATAAGATCCCCCCTCAATCTTCTTTTCTCTAGACTAAAGAGACCCAAGTCCCTCAGCCTTTCCTCATAAGAAAGGTGCTCCAGTCCCCTAATCATCTTTGTTGCCCTTTGCTGGACCCGCTCCACCAGTTCCCTGTCTTTCTTGAACTGGGGAGCCAAGAACTGGACACAGTACTCCAGATGCGGTCTCACCAGGGCAGAGTAGAGGGGGAGGATGACCTCCCTCGACCTGCTGGCCACACTCTTCTTGATGCACCCCAGGATGCCATTCGCCTTCTTGGCCGCCAGGGCACATTGCTGGCTCATGGTCATCCTGTTGTCCACCAGGACTCCCAGGTCCCTCTCCACAGAGCTGCTCTCCAGGAGGTCAGCCCCCAACCTGTACTGGTGCATGGGGTTATTCCTCCCCAGGTGCAGTACCCTACACTTACCCTTGTTGAACTTCATAAGGTTTCTTTCTGCCCAACTCTCCAGCCTGGCGAGGTCACGCTGTAAGGCAGCACAGCCTTCTGGCGTGTCAGCCACTCCTCCCAGTTTTGTGTCATCAGCAAACTTGCTGATGGTACACTCTATCCCTTCATCCAGATCATTGATGAATATGTTGAACAAAACTGGGCCCAGTACTGACCCCTGAGGGACACCACTTGTTACTAACCTCCAACTAGACTCTGCGCCACTAACCACAACCCTCTGAGCTCTATCTGTGAGCCAGTTCTCAATCCACCTCACCGTCCATTCATCTAAGCCACACTTCCTAAGCTTTCCTGTGAGGATGATGTGGGAGACAGTGTCGAAAGCCTTGCCAAAGTCAAGGTAGACAACATCCACTGCCCTCCCCTCATCCACCCATCTAGTTACTTTGTCATAGAAGGCTATCAGATTAGTCAGACATGACTTCCCCTTGGTGAATCCATGTTGACTACTTCTGATAATCTTCTTTTCATCCAGGTGCTTTGAGATGACTCCCAGAACAAGCTGCTCCATCATCTTCCCAGGGATGGAGGTGAGGCTGACCGGCCTGTAGTTTCCCGGGTCATCCTTCCTGCCCTTTTTGAAGACTGGAGTGACATTGGCTATCCTCCAGTCCTCAGGCACCTCACCTGTCCTCCAGGACCTTTCAAAGATAATGGAGAGAGGCCCAGCAATGACTTCCCCCAGCTCCCTCAGCACACGAGGGTGCATCCCATCAGGCCCCATGGATTTATGTATATCCAATTTATCTAACTGATCTTTAACGTGCTCCTTGTCAACCAAGGGATAGTCTTGTTTCCCCCAGACTTTCTCTGTTACCTGCAAAGTCTGGGTCTCACAAGGACTGGCCCGAACAGTGAAGACAGAAGCAAAGAAGGCATTTAGCAACTCCGCCTTCTCTGCATCCTCCGTCACCACAGCACCTGTCTCATTCAACAACGGGCCCACATTTTCCCTAGTTTTCCTTTTGTCTCCTATAACAACATTTGTCTCCTATAACAACATTTGACAATGTGAGGCTCAATTGCAGATGATGAGAGAGTTGTTACACAGCATGAAACAGAGTTTTTGTTGCTTGCCTTTTTGTGTGGCATGAGGACATGAAGAGGTCTCCCAGAGTATATATTTTTTTTTTTAAACTGTTGGAGTGTATAGAGATGAGTGTCAAACATGTCTATGTCTTATCCATATTACCCATTAGAAATGATCCCTAAGTATAAATTCCCATAAATTCTGTCTCAAAGAGTATTAGGTGGCATGGCCAAGAAAAATCCTGAAGTGTGTGCGAGCAATATAAATAAATGATGCAGAATTTCAGTACAGACATTGTAAAAGCAACTATGAATTTCAATGACACAGCAATTTTTCCTCCACTTCAGTTTTTCTGTAGGCTTCAATGAAGCTGGGAGAAGGCAAGTATGCTAAAACTATTTAAACTGTGCATATACATCTATAGGTAAGTGCCTAAGGGTAAAAAATAAGTACAGCAATATATTTTTGCAGTGCAGCTACCTGACAGAAAATGAATGTAAAGCTCAGCAAAGAGCAGTTAATAAGACAACAGAAAAGTCCTCTGAGCATTAAAAAAGCATTTTCAAATTATATGAAGATGCTCAGTGTCTCAGGGGGTTGTTAGATAAAATGCCTTTGCCTTTCAAATCTGGCTTAACAGAAACCCAAATTTGCCATCTGAAATTAGTAAATATGAAATGCTTACAGTGGCTTCAGGCAGAATTGTCCTATTCTTTGGGTGTTGCATCCAAACTACATTTGCAAACTGTGTCCAGTAAATCCTCATTTGGAAAGGTGAAGACTGGTGGAGCGATTCCTGCACTCCTGTCTTCCTGGGTATGTGAAATACAGCAAGCCTCCAACATACAGGCCTTCCAAAATGGCACGATAATGTGACAGAAAATCCCTGTGGCAGAATTAATTTTGTCCTGGGCACAGAGGATTTCCAACTGGAGGAATTCAGAGGCACTTATTTTTCTTCCTTAAATGGACAGAAGCCTATGTACTTATTTTAGGAGTGTTGCTTCATTTGGCCCATACAATTGAAACCTCTGTTGTGTGTCTGAGCTTGGCAAAATAAATCCTGCCCAATATTTTACAAAGGACTTGTTTGTTTGGACTTTTTTACACCTATTCTTTCAGCAAAAATGAGATCAACACAGGGCAATTTATTGTATATTTTGTTGCAGATTGGTCATTGCTGGGGCTGTAAGATGGTGTCGTGGTTTAGGCCAAA
>NW_009646247.1:0-1683 GCF_000708025.1 Charadrius vociferus | reverse complement strand
GTCCGACCCTATTTTTAGCTGTCGCGCAGTTAATTCTCCTTTTTAATCCCCAGCAATCTGCTGCGTTTAACCACCGAGGTCCCACGCAGCCGGGGGTATCAGCAGAGACTGTGTGGCACCACGCAGCAAAACAGACCAGAAACTCACAAGAGTAGAAAGAATGAAATGTAGTCTTACAATTTTTTTTTTTTTTTTAAAAAGGAGTTAAAAATTCCGGTTTGTTTTCTCCCTTCCAGAGTGTTTGGGACGGTCAATGCGAGGAACGCGCACGTGAAATACCATCGTCCGCAGGAAGATTGGAAGGCCCCGGAGGCATCT
This sequence comes from Charadrius vociferus, assembly GCF_000708025.1. Classification (NCBI taxonomy): domain Eukaryota; kingdom Metazoa; phylum Chordata; class Aves; order Charadriiformes; family Charadriidae; genus Charadrius; species Charadrius vociferus. The sequence goes on along the minus strand of NW_009646247.1, from coordinate 1,365 downwards.
TTAGAGAGCAGTGAAGCCCGCAGAAGCACAGAGGGTTACTTCCTCCCATTGGCCACTGGGAAACTGCCATGCCAGAGCGGCCACGAGGTCAATTTACTCTGTTTAGAAAACCCCATTGACCTTCTGTAGCATGGGGGCAGCATCTGCTCTCTGCAGAGGATTCACAACACGAGGTCGCCCCCACTCCAGAAGGACCCACAAGATGAAAATTGCCAAGAAATTGTTATTGTATTTAATAGCGTTTCCCCCTTAGGCGATAGTCCCGTGTAGGTTTTAGGTTATAGTTAGCCATGTTTTAGGTCTTAGTGTTAAGCTTTAGTGTTCTTCAGATTGGAGTATGGTTTGTTTTTCTTCAGATAGGAGTACGGTTTTATTGTTCTTCTGATAGGAGTAAGGTTTGTTGTTCTTCTTTTAGGAGTAAGGTTTGTTATTCTTCTTATAGACGTAAGGTTTGTTGTTGTTCAGATAGGAGTATGGTTTGTTTTTATGTGTTTTTCCCCTTAATTTATGAAATTGGGTTGTTGAACGTTCAAGTCCTGGGGATGCACTTGCTGTGTTTGGGCTGTACATAACTGAAGCTGTCAAAACCCGTTCTACGCAGTTGGTGGTGCGAAGCGAAGGAGAACCCCGGCCCACGCCATGCAGTGCTGTTCCCCGGTTGGTTTTCCCGCCGGAGAGCGCTACGGCACCACTGTGAACCGAATCTGTTTTGTGATTGTAGTGGTTTTTGTTCATGTTGTTTTTGGATGTCTTGGGAGTATCGTTCTGAATCAATTATCTCAGTCTTACGCATTAGTGATACGGGATAGAAAATGAGGCTCATGGAAGTACAGAAAGACTTGGATAAGTCTCAAACGGGGGGGAAGTGTTGTAGTAAAGTTAACATAAACGGGGAAAATTACATGTAAAATGTAATTAAAGCAACAAAGTGAGACCCGCTGCTGCTCAAGTCCTCTATACTGCCCCAACCCTATTTATTTACCTCCTCTTCAAATAGAGAAATAGTTCCCAGACACAATGTATCTATGGTTCAGTTGAGGAACTCACCACCAGACCATGTAGCATTGCTGATAAGCAGGGTATTCCTATCAAGAGAGCCATGAACTGTGGGCCTGGTCAGCAAACCCCGAAAAAGCACTTGGAACTGCCAAGATCAGAGGAGAAGCAGGGAAAAGGGAGTTCCGGCAGGGGGAGATGGTGACCACCGACTCATTGACCACCGACCCAAACGATACGACCTACTCATACTCAAAGGAAGGAAAAAGAAGACAGAGTCTGCGCACTCATTTATATGGGAAGTGAAGAAATCTCAGCCAATCATTAGAGGAAATAGCAGTTAATATATATCAATTGTTTGAATATGTA
>NW_009646246.1:261799-262585 GCF_000708025.1 Charadrius vociferus | reverse complement strand
AAAAAAAAAAAAAAAAAACCAAAGACAGAAGGAGAGGGACGGGTGGCGATCCCTCCAGGTGCCTCAAGAAGCCAAGTCCCAGGGAAGAGGAGCCCAAGGAAGAGAGAAGCCCGGCCCCGGGAGCAGGAGAGCGGTTGGGTGGAGCTGGCAAGGATGCTCAGAATGAGATGGAGGAGTTCCTTGCCCCAAAGGAAGTCAATACGGGGATGGATGTTCTGCCAGATGCGGGTTTTTCTGAGACCGTGGGGGAAGTCTCACTAGCCTCTTTAGATGGTCTAGCGGCCTAGAAAGAAAAGCAAGATTCAAGGAGGAGGAGGAGGAGGAGAAAGGGGAGGAAAGTCAAACAGTTTCTTTAAAAAAAAGACGAAAAGAAAGAAAAACGGGGGGGGAAAAAAATAGGAAAGAAAAAAAAAAACAACCAAAAAACCAAACCACCGAACAACCACAACCAAGAACCAAAGAGGAGTTTGTTCAGAAGCAGCATTGAGTTAGGCCTGAGGTCAAGCAGCTGGAAAAGGTCCACCACAAACAGAGCACGAGATGAGCTGGTCCCACGCGTTACTGGACGGGAAGGGGACGTCCCCGAGAGGAGAAGGAGGAGAGAGACGAGCGAGAGAGACGGACAGACAGACGGACGGACAGACAGACGGACGGACAGACGGACAAAGACACAGAGGCGGGCGGGCGGAGGGGAGAGGGGAGAAAGGCGGGAGGGGGACAAGAAGGGCAGCGTTAGACCGGGAGTGAGCGCACAGCGCCCGGCTCCGCCGTCGCCGGGACCGGGGC
>NW_009646246.1:259706-260032 GCF_000708025.1 Charadrius vociferus | reverse complement strand
TCAGCCTCCCGCCACTCTTGTAACGAGTTTGCCGCTCTCAGCACAAAGTCACGTCCCCGTCCCCAGCAGCCAGCTATGGAAACCACCACACCAGGCACGGATGGGGGAGAGAACCCCTCCTGCACCCCAACAGCCGTGTCCCCGTGTCCCCACCAGGCTCAGCCAAGGCGAAGAGAGCCCCGTCCCCGCAAGCAGCGCCCACGGGGTCCCCTCTGCCCCCCTGCCCAGCGCCCGCACCCTCGCCCCGAAGCAGCGAGGGAGACGTCGTGGCCATGGCCGTGGCCAGCCCGTGGCTTGGCCCCGTTGCCGGGAGAGCCGGCCGGGCC
>NW_009646246.1:259128-259521 GCF_000708025.1 Charadrius vociferus | reverse complement strand
CTGCCACAACGCAAACAGGGAGTTCAGGGGCAAACACCGGGAGATGGAGGGCGAGGGGAGAGCATCCCCGCCGGGGCGGGGGGGGCACAGCCGAGAGAAAGGAAAAGATGCGACGGCAGGCAGAAGCGGATTCCAGGTGGAAATGGCGGCAGTGGAGAAAACAGAGGTTTTTAGGAAAACTGAGGTTTTTATCGACTAGCTGTGCGCGGATGGAGATACGGAAGACTTGCAAGAGCAGCAGCGAGGGAAGCGGTACCCGCACACACATCCCCTGGCGCTGCGGGTCCCAAAAGCGGTGCCGACAGGGGAGCCCGGGCAGTGCCACACACCGCGGGCTCGCCACGCATCCCCCCTCCCCGGCCCTGGGGCATCCCAGATCCTCTCCCTGCCTCC
>NW_009646246.1:257900-258199 GCF_000708025.1 Charadrius vociferus | reverse complement strand
TACACCCCCTGGACGGCCCATTCACCCGGCGAGAGCACCGCAACGGGGCCGCGGCGTCGCTGAGATAATTGCTGCAAATGAAAAAGGAGATTTATTCCCCAGTGCTGACTGTTAATAAAGGAGCAGGCTGACGCCGGAGCGGCTGAGGGCGTTTTCCCCCCTCTTTTCCCAGTTATTCAGCTGCCGCGGATTCCAGCAGAAACCAATTTGGATGGCTTCGGGGAGCCCGCGCTGTGATTTAATTAGGAGGAACAGCTGCTGCTTTGCAGCCACGCTCAAACTGCAGTTCGTTAGAAAAG
>NW_009646246.1:256769-257774 GCF_000708025.1 Charadrius vociferus | reverse complement strand
CGGCGAGGGGCAGTCGGCAGCACCGCCGGGCACCGCCTGCCTGTACGCTGCCGCCTCTGCTGCCTGCAGTCTCTCCCCTCCTTGCCTGCGCTTCCCAAACCCCCGTCCAAGCGACGGGGAGAAAAGGAGATCCGTTTTCCACCTCGGCTCTGCCTTGGAGGAAGAGTCACAGAGAGGGAGCAGGTAGAGGTGGAGGAAGAGAGACATCAGAGTGAGTCCGGGGCAGAGCACAGCGAGAGGGATAAGAGAAAATAAACCTGCGGAGTGTCGAGGGGGAGCTGCGGCTTCGGAAGCAGAGGTGGCTTGGTCTTGCTTGGAGATGGACTCTCGGGAGCATCAGCTTTGGCCTGACTGAGGTCCAGGACGGTCCCGTCGTCACAGGTACTGTGTTTGACATCCCCCAGACCTTCCCCGATCTTCTCTCCAGCATCCTCGGATCCCTCTTGTCCTAGTAGTTCTTTAGGGAATACAAACTCAACCGAGGGATGGCTGCTGATCTCACTGATGGTTATCTCCAGCTCACGGATGGTTTCTTCCAGGCTATCCAGTCTCTGGTACGTGCCTTCATAAATCTCCTTGCTGCGCGGCGTCATGGAGTGGCGAGGGGACAACTGCCCTTCGCAGAGCCCCTCTGCCACCTTCCCCCCCGCCCCGGCGTCCTCCGCACCGCCTTTGCCCCCGGCAGCCAGAGATGCGCCATCCCGTCCCGGCGATGCCATACGATGGCTGCACCTTGAGAAAGCAGCGACCCGCTCACGGGGATGCTCAGCCCGGGACTGTCCGCTTCCCTGTGGTGGGGCTGGATCCCTGCCTGGGAAAGACCTGGGATTTGGCACTGGGGAGGCCGGGGCTGGCGAGCTGTCCTGCCTCCGCGCTTGTTTGCAAGCCCCGGCGGAGTCTCCAGGAGGTGACACGCTCTGCCGGGCTCCTCCTCGGGGGTCCCCATCGCTGGCAAACCCGGGGACGGCGCTGGAGGAGGGGAGAGCTGTCTCACCACCTCCGGGA
>NW_009646246.1:254607-256029 GCF_000708025.1 Charadrius vociferus | reverse complement strand
CTCTTCTACTGTGCTTACGGCAACCCAGCTCTGGGAGATTTTGGTAATAACTCGCCTGGAGTCTTTAGTAAGAACGAGTCGGTGTTGCTGCACCTCCCAAATGCCTTTGGAAACCTGACTGACGGATTTCTCCCATGCTGGTATAAACTGGGAAGGCACTGGTGCGAGAGCAAGAGCTCGCTCCTTGCGGGCTTCTCGGCCCCGCAGGACACTGCTGCTCCCAGCAGAGGCAGGGGACGAGCCACCGCAAATGAGCTGCCAAGGGAGAACCAGACCTTTAAAACCCCGAGCAGCAAGAAGTCACCTAGAAAATGCTGTCCTTCCTCCCGCACCGCTCTGCTCCTGTCCCGGGGGGAGATGCAACGAGCCGTGCGATGCCCGGGGGAGCGGAGCCGGCCGTGCGCTCCGCGGAGGGGAGGGAAGGCGAGCTGGAGAGATGCTCTGGCAGAAGAGGTGCCCTCCTGCATCTGCAGCCATGGGGCTTCTGCCCCACCCCCGAGCCCTGCGCTGGCCGGGGGCTCTGCGTGCAGCCGGCGCCGTGGCCTGGCGGCAGAGCACAGCCATACGGTGGTTACGCCGCGCTGCTGGGTGGCACGGGATGGGCAGTGGGGCTGCGTGCCCTGTCTTGGTATGTCTCACTCGTACCCCAGCCTCGGGGGGCTGAGTAGCAGCCGGGGTGGAGAGGAAAAGGCAGACGAGTGCTGGGATGGCTACGGAGCTCTGGGTCCAGAGCTGGACCCATCCGAGCTCTGGGGAGAGGGGTCCCTGCCCGCAGGGACAGGAGATGCTGCTCTGGGGCAGCCGGGCTCGATTCAGCCCCGGTGCTGAGTCTCCCAGGAGGGGGGAAGGACCCAGCGGGACCCCTGTAATGTCCCCAGATGCCCCCCCAGCAGCTGAGCTGCCCTGGGTGAGGCAGAGCCCCCCTCACTCGATGCTTTCTGACGAGGGGCTCAGCGGCACCCTCCGTCCTGCTCTCTGCCCCGTGGCTCCCACCCCAGAGGCACCCCCTGCTCCGTCCCATCCACTCTCGGGGCACCGTCCTTTCCTCCTCCTCCCTCCACGCCGGAGCTCAGGGCAGGATGGAGGGCAGGAGAGCCGGGAAAGAGCCGGGCTGTGCCCGCTCAGCAGCCGGGGAGGGGTGATGGGGCCAAACCCAAGCGAGTCCCAGTAGCCACCGTCCTCTGGTCCAGCCCTTCACCATCATGCACGTGGAGCGGCATCTCCCCACGCAGGGCACAACATGCATCGCCCGCCACCGTCCCCTTCCAAGCGACACCCTCCCTGCAATGTGAGAGCGGCGAGCCCTCCCCGTGCCCTGCCCGGTGCCGGTGCCGGGGTGGCCCCTTCTTTCCTTCCTCCCACCCGCGGGGCTGCGGGATGTGGCCCTCGCGGGAGCTGCCGCAGCCCCGTGCTGCTGTCGCG
>NW_009646246.1:253581-254402 GCF_000708025.1 Charadrius vociferus | reverse complement strand
ACAAGTCTGCGTGCCCAGGGGAGACGGCAGCCACGAGCGGATCGTAACGGAGCTTGGGAAGGAAAGGGGAGGCAGAGCTTCTCTGAAACACCTGGGGAGTCAAACACGGGGGGTTGGAGGAGGGAGGCTTGGAGACAACGACGACGCAGCCCGTGCCTGCAGGGATGTTTGCCAGGGTCAGCCAGGACCAGGGTTGGGCAACCGTTGGCAGAGAGCAAAACATCGGCTGTTCTCATCAGCCATGGAGGCATCTCCATCCCTCTGCTGCCGGCAGCATCACTGGTCCTCCTGCCCGCAGCATCACTGGTCCCCCTGCCTGCAGCATCGCCGGTCCCCCTGCCTGCAGCATTACTGGTCCCCCTGCCTGCAGCATCACCGGTCCCCCTGCCTGCAGCATCGCCGGTCCCCCTGCCTGCAGCATTACTGGTCCCCCTGCCTGCAGCATCACTGGTCCCCCTGCCTCTTGGGGGACAACCAGTGGGAAAAACCATCCACGACCCACTGGGGCACCTTGACCGCAGCCAACAGGGGAGGCCATGGGGCACAGCCAGCTTGGGGGGGTTTCAGAGCCTCAGGACGGCGTCTCGGGTGGGATCTCTGCGGGGTGCCCTCTGCACAAAACCCAACAAACCTCCAGCTGAAGCTACGCAGTATTAAAAAAACAAATGAGTTTGGCTTAAAGCCCGAGACGGGGTGGAAGTGCTGAAGAGAGACGGTGAACCAGGCACGAAGCATCCGGACCCGGCGAGGGGTCCGGCAGGGTGCAACCGCTCCGTGCTGCCCATCCCCACGGCACCGTGCTCCTGCCGGGAGACAGGCGA
>NW_009646246.1:252661-253516 GCF_000708025.1 Charadrius vociferus | reverse complement strand
CGTAGGTGCGGGGAGCAGCCACGCGTGAGCGGACAGGGCAGGGTGGGCATCGCCTCCGGTGCGGGTAAGCTGGGGCATCCCGCAGCCCCTCCCGCGCTCACCTCCAGCTCCGCGATGATGCGGTCCTCATCGTCATCGTCTTTGATGGCAGAGGCGATGATGGGAGGGGTGGACGCTGGTCGGACCACCTCCGACACCGTCCGTCTCAGCTTCACCTGGGGCTTCTGGGTCTCCAGCTCCTCCGACTCGGCCTTCTGCAAGGGGGGAGCAGGGCGGTGAGGGGTGGGGGGCACCGGGAGCCGACACGGGGCTTGCCGACGGTGACCCGCTCAGTCCAGCCCAGCAGCCCTCCCCGTGGCCCCGCTCCCCACCTTCATAAAACCGGGCTCCTTCTTGCTGGTGACGATGACTTCGCCGCTGCGGGTTGTGGTCAGCCCGTGGGAGGAGGGGAAGCTCCGGCGCGGAGGTGGGGGCGGTGGCGATTTGGAGGGTTTCTCGGTCCGGTACCGCGGCACCGTCAGTTCGTCTGGACACAAACGATGCTGTGAGGGCACGAGAATTTCTCTGCCCCTCTAATACAACCCCCGACCCTCTCCCGCCGCCTCCCCCCGGCACAAACATCCCTTCGGGGCAGCATTGCTCAGCCCGGGGAGACCCACTGATGACGTGACGGCAGGGCACGTGCAGGGGCAGGACCTCCCCCACCAAGCCCTGACGTCCAGAGGTGGACCCCTGCCCTCCCCACGCCGTACCTGAGCCCCGGCGGCCGTTGGGGTCCCCCTTCCCCCCCGACTTCGGTGCGTGCTGCGGTTTGGAGGGTTTGTGCTCCGGCGTGGAGGCGGCGCTGCCGCTGCC